>NW_010529652.1:41704-79956 GCF_000687285.1 Phaethon lepturus
AACAAGATTTGATCCCATTGCTTTTCTTTTTTTTCCAGGCTCGGGTTATGGCAACGATTGGAGTGACCCGAGGACTGGGAGACCATGACCTGAAAGTGCACGACTCCAATATATATATCAAACCTTTCCTGTCCTCATCTCCTGAGGTAAAACAGCTAAGGTTCAACTATCTGATTTGTGGGAGACAGACAAATATTCTTAGTGTGCTTATTTGTTCTTCCCAAATTGACCATTCTGATTGTTGTCCAATTCAGGTAACATGCTGCCCTTCCCAAAGGGAAGTAACATCTACGTAGTAGGAACGTTCCAAGTTCCCCAGCTGTGTGCCCTGGCTGTAGTTGCTCCACATCCCTGGCAGAGCATTGATGCCTTCTCACTCCCTGGTCTATGGTTATCCCATAGCCTCGCCGTTCAGTGTGACAGATACCCGTCTCTCCCCACCTTCATGTGCTCTAGCTCCCCTTGAGGCCTAGGTCATGCTACCTTCACAAAAGCTGATGTAAATCTGTGTTCTCCAAAAGGGAGCACTGTATGTCTTCCATGGCAGCATAGTAACCTGCATTACACATAGGATACCAGATCAACTCTTAAGCTGGAAAATGCCAAGAGCAATTGGAAGAGTGCTTTATGGTTCTCTCTGTCTGCCCCCTCACCTCTAGTTCTTAATTCTTTATGGTGGTTTTGTGCAAACACCAAATAATGGCAGGAATGGCAGTGTGCATTCCCAAATGATGGCATAACGAGTGGATTATGCAGTATTTGTGTTGGAGTAGTTTTAAATGCCTCCATCATTCTGCCTTGCCTCACCACAAACAATTCAAGGTTTTGACCGCCAGAGACATTGTACTGAAGGATATCAAGCCTTCCAAAGGGATTTAAATGTATTCGTTAAGAAGAAACATGCAAACCTCGCTTTTTTCCCCTCTGTAACTGCATTCATGCTCCTACGTCAAGGAACAGATGACACATATTTTTCATAAAATATTTAGCAAGGGCAAACCATCTGATGACAGCACGAAAAAAGGAGGTTTTGCTTCCGTGGCCCAAATGCTGAGAGACGTTAACTGGCTTGCTGGAGTTTTAACCATACACAGTGTTCGACCTTGAATTTATTGCTTGCTATAGCAGTGCAAGAGAATGAAAATACACAAATGACATAATACTGCTAGGAAGGAAGCAAATTATTAAATTAACCTTGCTTAGAACATCTTTGAGACTTCACAAATAAAAATTTAAAAAGTGATTGAGAGATTCTGGCCCTGAAGAAAAAGGGGGAGATCTACAGACAGCCCCTTCTTTATGTTTCCTTGCTGTCAGCCCAGTACCTTCCCTCTTCCCGCCCTTTGAATGTGTGGTATCCCTCACTTGGGACCTGCTCCTGTTCTCAGCCAGGCAGGCAGCAGCTCTGTTCTCATCACTGTGATGGATTTGTTTAGTGCCAGCGAAATGATGCAATTCTACCTATTTATTTTTCTTTCTGGCATGCTGAGACCCAGTGTTTCTGGGGTATGTAATGGCTGCAGCACAGTGTCTCAGCAGCATCATCTCTGCCAATTGCTGCTGCGGTGTATGTCTGTGTGTATAAACCAAAGCTTCTCGTGGGCTTTTCTGATTTGTGTGGAGTCTGTCTGTACGTGTTCAAATTCTGGAATATGACATCCAGTTCATATGCTGTCCACGTTTCAGGATCTCTTAACTGCTTTGCAAAAGGGAAGCAAAATTGGCTTTGTTTCCACATTCCCTTCACAGCTAAATTCAGCAGAAATGTACGAAGGCAGGAGAGGGAAAGACAGAGCACCAGCCGCCTCAGTTGAGAGATACTGGCAAAAAAAGCCCTGAATCTTATTAGGAAGTAACATATGCTCCAACTTGCTTTCCATTGCACCTCCTTCTCTTAATCATCTCTTCCTTCTTTTCCCAGAGAGAGCCCCAGTGCTTTATCTCCTCATGTTTTTCCCTGACTTGTTCTGTCCATACATGGACAGTGCATCTTGCACAGAAAACAGCATTAAGAAACAATGTTTTTTGTGCTGCCATCTGGGAAGCTTGGCACTTGGAATTAAAGGCAGTGGCGTCAAGCAGCAGTCATATTTGGCCCTTGTGCAGCATGGGATTTCGAATTTTTTATATAGAGATAGGGGAATACAATGTCTGGTTTCCAGACCTGGAAAAGGGGAGGCACAGGAAATTAAGGTGCACAGTGAGTCGTGACAGAGGATCCAAGTCCCCTGGCTTCTGTTTCTGTGCCATAATTACAGCATCCTTTCCCAAGTTGGGGGCAACATGATGAGTTTTCAGAATATTTTACTTCCAGCATGACAAAGCTCTGATATGCCATGTCCACCAGAATTTAGCTCAAGGAAAGGTAAGCATCCCTGAGACTACATCCAGAAATAGGCATATAAAAGTAATTTGAGGGTGGTGTGAAATGATACTTTGATAGAGTGCCAGGCTATGGGAGAAGTCATGTAGCCAAGACTGACAAATGTAATCAGGATTCAGTGGCTCAGCTGTTATGAGACCAGATTTGGAGGACTTCTGCAGGTTGGTGAGCTCTAGAGAATTGAGCCTTTTATAATGAACTGGAGTAGCACAAAGCAGGCTAGCCATGGCTGAGGCTCTCTGGCATGGAATTAAATATTTATTTTTCATAATGGAACAGTTCATTTGAAAGCTTTCGGCAGGAAATTCTGCTTTTCAAAGCTCAGCAAGAGCCACCTTGTTGCAGCTGAAAAGAAGAATTTCATCCTGAAATTTTTCAAATGGCAGCTCAGCCGTTTGGTGGGAGAGGTGTGGCTTCACGGCAGTGTTTGACCCTTGCCAGCGATGAAGCTGAAGCCACCCACCACAGCAAATGATAAGAAGGTAATGAAGGAGAATTTTTCTCCTTCCATTATGCTAGTAAAATCTTTCTGACAACTCCACAAATATGTCAAAGGAGAATATTTTAGATTCACATCTGCCTTCTGGAGAAATCTTTAGGAATTACACCGTTTAAAGGAACAAGCAAGGCAAAAACTTACAGTAGTACAGTGTGATCAAAGGGAGTCAAGGTGGTTTCAAGAAGCAAACATCCACCTTAGTGGCTTGAAGTCCTTCAGGGTTATGTCTACCAGAGAATTAAAAAAAATAATAAATGCAGTAGATGGTCTTGCATGAGCATTTTGATTTCTCAGAAAATGTTTGAGAAACTGTTCTGCATCACAGGTTATTAATATAAAAGATATGAAGCTACAGACTAAGTGGAAAGTTGGCACAGTCTACTGGAAATTGGCTAAAGGGCAGGAAACAAAGGGTGGCAGTAAAAAGCTAAAAGGAGATTAATTGGTGAGTGCTGCAGGGAGCAGTGTTGGGACCTGCTTTTTATTATTTACATATAAATTACTTGGAGGGTGGTATTGAAAGATCTCGCTGTTTGCCAGCGAAGCTGCGCTGGATAACACTGCGCATAAAAAGGGACGATACAATTAAGAACGGGCTTAATTTATTGAAGTAGCTGAGTTGATCAATAGTGTAGGCGAGTGAATGCGGGCTGTTGTTTGGCTTCAGTTCCCCTGGGGCTGGCTGCTGAGGAGCACCTCAGGTGGCTGCAGGCTCTCATGTCACTCTGTTGTGAACAGTTTTCGAGCTGCAGGGACTCACGTTGGCTGCCTCTTAAAAACAAACCTGGCAAACAAGCCGCAGCGCCTTCGCAGAGCTGCTGCCGTCCTTTTCAGCAGCCAAACGCAGGTTTTGTCCTGTGGGTAGATCTGTTTGAAATGTAAATATAAAACCGACCCAGCTGTCTGTTGCTTGCCCAGAGCATTTTTCTCAGCGCTTTTGACTGCATGTAGGCGAGCAATATGAGAAACAAATACCTGGATTGAAGAAAGGCTTTATGTGACAAACTGCGTAACGCATGTTCAGAAAGATGTCATGTGTGGCTGTGTGCTCTAGCGGTGTGTATCCACTGTTACCTATCAGCAGAGATCTGTAAGTACCAGTCAGGATAAAATACAGTGTGACCCAGTGCTTATTGTCATAGGTGCTTGTGCTGCCAAGGTCCTGGTACTCCTTCCTTATAGCTGGCTTTTAAAATTTTCTGGTTGCTAAAGTCAGGTTTAGCTAGTGAACAGGTCAGCTGCTCTACAAGAAGACATCAGTGGATAGTAGAAGTACGGTGACCAAACTGGGCTCCTTTGACAGCTGCTCTGACGCTTCAGAGATATTGAAGAGTGAGAAAGTTTGCCAGGACAGCACAGGAGGCAGAGGACAGAGCACAGGTAGCCCAAGGTGTTTGGGGCAGAGGACACAAGTTCTGGGGGGCATTATCAGGATTGACATCTGGCTGCAGAAGCAAGGAGTCATGAGGGAAAGACTGAAGATTCGGGGTGGAACTGATAGGAAATTTGTCAAGGGTGCAGCACCAGTTAAGGAAACCGCTGCACTGCTGGATGGTATCTGGCCAGCCATCATCTGCGTGAGCGGGGCTATGTAATACTGTTTCACAGTGCGTGCAGCTTTGTACAAACTTATGCCGCAGGCAGAACATTGCCTAAACTTCACTGTTGTTTAGTTTCCTGAAATACAGCTACAGAAAGGAGGTGGTCATTAGGTAGGTTGGCTCTGGAATTAAAAAATAAAAATCAAAATCAAAAAGCAGTAATCTCCATTGGAGGCAAAGAGCTGTTTTCGGTCACATAATATTTACAGGGCTGTGGGGTTGCTTGCTGTTGCAGGCACTTAAGTAACTCCCCGGATCTCTGCTTGTCTTTCTGAAACTCCGGCATATCACACTCCCTCACCTTTTTTGTACCGTGTGCATGGAACATGCTGTGGGGTGTTGCCCAGCATGGGGTATTGCCCAACATGGGGTGCGTGGAGTGGGTATCCAGTGAGCTCTGGTGGTCTGAGCATCTATTACGTGCGCCTTGGTGGTGCTGCCCACCTGTGTGCCTCTGGCAGCTCTTCTCTCACACCGCTCCGTGTCCAGCTCAAGGCATGCGTTGCTACTGCAAGAGACTCCCACTGAAAATAAGAACTAGAACAAAGCTGCTGGCAGAAAAATGAAGGATTAGGAGCTGGCTCGTTTGTGAGCCTGGGCAAGGCAGTCTGTGAGCAAACCTGAACCTACAATAGACTGGACAGCTCTAAATTAACTCATTTTTGTCAGCAACACCCTAAGAGCACCTGCAGCTGTATTTTAGACGTCTGAGAAAAGACAGAAAGAAAAAGCTTAATTTTCTCTTAAGTATTGTGTGGACATGGCTGCCTTGATGTCTTGCTGCTGCAGTATTTGGCAGACAGACAAAGCTGCATTTCAGTGAACATTTTCTTGCAAGTGCTACCTGATCCTTATATACAAGAATCTTACCTGAAGTTGCCCCAAGCTTGCCTCCAGTAAGCTTGGCAGTCTTTTGCTTAGCCTTGGTACCAGCCTAGCATCCCTTATTGCTCACTCCACTGCCTTTCTCTGCACCTCTTCTGACCTCTAGTTCCTTCACAATGGTACCCATTTCTGGAGGTGCTCAGTTCACAAAGCTTTTGCTTTGAGGAAGTAACTATTTTGTTCCCAGATTACCCGTAAAATCAGTGATTGCATTGTTTCTTTTCCCTTTCCCCAAAAAAAAAAATATGTTCTTGGTCAAATGATCTGTTCTTGGTGTTGCTCTAGCATTGTGCGACACCAAGGATTTGGACCTTTTGACTTGTGCATTTGCTGCAGGTGGCTTTGACAAGTTTCTTACACACTCTGGTGCCGCTCCCCAGTCAGACAAGATTGTTCATTTCAGGAGGATTCAAATCAGTGATGCATGGTCTTGGTTTCCTGCCTTCTCCCCCACCAACGCTGTGAAAAAGGCTCTTGTGTACTTTGCCTGGATGGGAGAGCCATGGTAGACGTGTTTTTCTTAGTGCTGATGTTTGAAGTTTGTTTTTTCCTGCAAAGGGCTTGCTTGCTGAGCACATCCCTGAGCATTAACCCTGATGCTTTCTCAAATATTTGCCCATACCCAAGAGGTCTGACCAGAACATGTACTCCTTATTGATAGCTGTATTGGCCAACTTACCCCCCACACCACAGTGATTTCTGAGTTGAAACCCTGGGCTGTTATAGGCTGAACTAAACTTTGGGGAATGGGGACTATGGCAACTACTGGTTTCTGTGCAATGGGCTTGAGAGAAGAGCTGTGCTATACGCAGGGATCTATAACAGTATTCCCACTCAGTTGGAATAAGGAGATCTGCTCTAATGAAGAGAGTATCTTGCCTTGACTTTAATCCTCTCCAAAGTCCTTATTCAGCTGCTCCTGTAGATAATGAAGTGAAGGCTACATTTTCCAAATGACCTTCTTGTGCTTTTGAGTGAAAGATGAACAAGTAAGGATTAGCAGTCAGGTCTAGGTGATTTTTTTTTTTTTTTCCCCTCCAGTACTCTTGCAGTCCCATAAAATCATAATTACATTAAAAGGTCCAGCTATTTTATGTGCATTGCCTGCTTCGTGGTTCACTAAAGGGAGAATGCACCAGGAGGGCGAATAAAACAGCTCGTATTTTCTAGTTCTGCCAAGTGCTCGTCCCAACAAATTTCCTGACTGCCGCTGCTGTTAGTGGAGCCCAAGGCCGGCGCAGGGCGTGTGATGAGGTGCACCATTTCCAAACTTCAGTACAGATGATCGTTTCTTCCTGTCTGTGTTGCCAAGGTTGTGACACTTCTTTCAAACTGTAGTTGTTACTGTGGTAATTAAAGTGCTCTATGAGTGCTTCCTAACGGCTCCTCATTGCAGCCTGGGAATCGCAGGCGGTTTGTCAGCCAGATTGCAGAGTGTGCTGGAGGGACAGTTACACCCAACTAAAGGGTCGTTTTAAAACACTTCCCATGACCTTTTCTCATATTCTGGCTGGGCTGATGGCCTGCCGGCCCGCCCGGCATCTGGCCCCTCTGCTCCTGCTTTCCGCGGCCTCATCAGGAAGAGGACGGTGGAAGTCGCCGTAAAGGCAGGGTGTTACGGAGATGCCAGCAGCAGTGCTCAACCTGGCTGTGGCTGCAGACTGATGAGGTGAAGCTGGTGGGTATTGTAACCGTGTGGAGAAGCTTGGAGGTTCACTCTTGTGCAGATCTCGAATCGGTCTCTACCCTCTGAACTCCTTACAGATAAACGTAACCGAGCAGGTAAATGGTTTCTCTCCATTTCGTCAAACTACTCGCTGTCGTGGTTTAGCCCCAGCCGGCAACTAAGCCCCACGCAGCCGCTCACTCCCCCACCGTGGGATGGGGGAGAGAATCAGAAGAGTAAAAGTGAGAAAACTCGTGGGTTGAGAAAAAAACAGTTTAATAAGTAAAGCAAAAGCCGCGCGCACAAGCAAAGCAAAACAAGGAATTCATTCACCGCTCCCCATGGGCAGGCAGGTGTTCAGCCATCTCCAGGGAAGCTGGGCTCCGTCACACGTAATGGTTGCTTGGGAAGACAGACGCCATAACTCTGAACGTCCTTCCACACCTCCCTTCTTCTTCCCACAGCTTTATATACCAAGCATGACATCATATGATATTCGGTATGATATGGTATTTGGCCAGCCTGGGTCAGCTGTCCTGGCTGTGTCCCCTTGCAGCCTCCCGTACACCCCAGGCTGCTCGCTGGCAGGCCAGCACGAGAAGCTGGACAGTCTTGGACTGCTTAGCAAAAACTGAAAACACCAGCACATTATCAACATTTTCTCATTCCAAACCCAAAATACAGCCTCATACAAGCTTCTACGAAGAAAATTAACTCCATCCCAGCTGAAACCAGGACACTTGCCCAGGCATAATTCTTGAGTGTAGTGGCTACCTCAGGCATCGCATTCATTTTTCTAGACCTTCGGCAACACAGGCATTTCCAAACACGTGCAATTTATCTGTTAGAGTTAAATAGATCTGGACAAATAGTGAAAACAATTATTTGTGAATATTTTATTATAAAATATCAAAAATTCATCAAATAAATTATTCAGCTTCCATATGACTAGTCCTGCCAATGATAGGGAAGAGCCTCACACGCCGAGCCAGGCTGCTGGGTGGGGGAGGCTTCAAGCACTGCTGGCAGCAAGCAGCGTGGTGCTTTGCAGCCTTGCTCAGGAACACTTGCATCCATCCTGGCACCTGAGCTGTGCCGAGCTGAGTTGGGGAGAGTTGCTGGCTCAGGGAGAGTTGCCGGCTCAAGGGCTAAACTGGAGATAGACCCCAGCAAGTGTAGGAGAGGTATTTCAGTGCCCTGGCTGAACCTGCTAACTCACAGCCAAACTCAGCAATGTTTCACAAACAGGTCAGACAGTCTCTTCCTTCATGAATGTCTCTTGGGTTTTTTTTTGTTTTAGGTGAGAGTCTACGACCTGCTGCAGTATGAGCATGGGCCAGATGATGTTCTGATCCTAGCTACTGATGGACTCTGGGATGTGCTGTTAAATGAAGAAGTGGCAGAAGCTGTCACTAACTTTCTACCAAACTGTGACCCTGATGATCCCCACAGGTTTGTGCTGATCCCTGGCTTTCTAGCTTCTCTGTGGAAGTGAGAGTCCTTTTTGGTGACGTAGTTTAGTAGAAAGTATGATATGAATAACAATCAGTAAAGATGCGGCACTTTTTTTTTTTTTCTGTTACAACTCCGAATTGCCAGCCTTCAGAGGAAAAGTTGTGGGGTCACAGTATCTTGGCAAGGGATCCATTTTGCTTGCTCTGCTAGCTCCTGTGGAAACTATAGGAGGCTGAGGTCTTAGAAGAACATGGCAACAGGTCTCTGTCTCCAGCAGTTTTCCACTTAACTCTCCTGGATGGTCCTTTAACAGTAAAGATTGTTGCTCACTAGGACTTCATCAGCATATACCTCCCTCTCTCTCGCTGTATGTATAAATACTGCACAGAGTAGTTCCTCATTCCTGGTCATGCCGTGACTTTTAAACCCACCTTCAGTAGGGGATGCTCAGTGCTGCCAGCTACAGGACAGGTGTGGTGACAAAATAGATGAAAATAGATGGAAAGTCCGACTCTATTTCCTTTAGTTGAATTCTGTTGCATTTCACAATTTTAGCCTACCTCATAGTTTTCATTTTCCTGTCTTTATCACCTCTTACTTGATCAGTTGCTCTCTTTAAAACATACCATCCAGCAAACAAGTTCCCAAACAACTAGCAAAAGCGCTGCCTTGAGTGAGTCCATCAGTCTGTTGCTGGATTCAGTGTCACCATGAATTAAAATATTAGAGATCAGAAGTCTCTCGCTTGTAAAAGGGAGGACTGTGAAAGTTGAAAGAGCTTTATCCTTCCCTAGGGACTGTTCAGGAAGGGAAGTGTGTGTTGCTCCTGAATTCAGGCCTGTCTGTCGCTGTCTTCTGCCCTTGCCCTGGGCTGAGAGTGAGGAAGAGAGCTTTTATGCAACCTCAGTTGGCCTGCGGAAAGCAGAGCTTCAGAAATAAGCTCTGGGATATCTCAGCATCCAAGTGAAAACATGCGAGAGCTCAAGTTACAGTTGTTTAGATGCGGCAACTCTTGAGGACAGAGGGAAACCCATCTCAAAATGACTGGTGTTTCTCATGTTTCTAAGTGGTCATCCTCACAGGGTCAGCCCTGTTCTCCATCAGCAAACAACAAAGGTAACTGGAACCCCCTGACAGTCACTTGGGTTTTAAAGTGAGAGCAGCTCCAGAGTAACTCACAAGCAGTATTTTCTTGCTTACAAAATATTTTCCGCTTACAAACATAAAATGCAAAACAAGGTTTTGCTGCAAGCAGTCAGTCTTCAGGTGAATGAATGGTTAGCATGAAGCTGCAACCGCAATATTTTGACCTTCTCCACCTCCTTGCACTGAAGAGGACATGTGGTATGAATGACAGTCAGGGCTGTCTTTACTTCAGCAAGGCATGGAAGTGTCCCTGCCCTCTCTCCGGGAGGAGATCAGGCGGGATTAGCGAGGGGCCCTTCCAGGACATCTGGCCCTTGCTATGCAGATATGCCATTAATTTAAGGTAGGAGAAGATGCCCCACCCAGTCCACTTCCCATTATTCCCTAGCACTGTCCAGAAGTGCTAGGGAGCTTTTGCTCACATTTCTGCACCCCTGACTCTCCTCTTGCAAAGGCACCCTGTAAAATATAATACCTCTGCCCTGCTCTGTCTCCATTCTCATCTAGTAATTGGGAGAAGTTGTCTCTTCCTACCATCCTTGCTGGTCCTGTCTGTTGTGAATATAGTCTGGGTGTGTTGTGTCTGTCTTGTTCCTTTTGGTCTTTCCAAAGCTGGTGATGGCCACTGCGTTTGCTGCAGTAGGAATGGGAATTCTATGTTTAATCTTTTGACTTGCTAGGTGAGTAATTTTTCATCCATTATAAAACAGTCATAGAAATCAGAGACACTAAAGGGAAAAAAGAGATTTTTGTTTCATTTAGATTTGTTTGTGCTGGTCTAGCCCCAGTAATTGTGGGGGATTAGTCCCTGTTCGTGCCAGCATGAGTGCAACACGCTCCAGAACTGGGCCTACTGTATTATGGGTTAGAACAAACACATTTATTAGTGTTTGACCTACTGGTCTATGAATGGACATCTGAATTGAAAATTAATTTGTTCTTTTAAGTAACTTTGTGCCAGGTCATTTAGAGGCTTACAAATGGTGGTGGCAAGACATTTCTCATAGCAGCTTGCAAAAGGTAATTAGAGCAGTCCCTCATAGTTTACAATGGTATTTATGAAAATTACCTTTGTGGAATTGCTCTTGCTGCTTAATTGTAAAGAATATTTAAAGGGTTTAAAGTACTGTGTGAGAGGTTTTATGTAATTACTTCACAGTGGTCCAAATGAGGTATAACTAATGAATTTACAATAGCATCGCAGCTCAGACTGTGGAGCTGCATTCATTGCTCTCACTAGTGAGTGACAGGAAAATCTTGTTTGCAGTATTATCAGTGTTACGTTTAAAGGAAATAATATCCCACAAAATGTCAGGTTCTGTGATGGGTGTAGCAACATAGTCTGTGGTGAGGTGATCAGCTGGAAATGTGAAATCTCCAGGGATGTAGAAAACTTCTCAGAACGTAAGAAAGAGACTTGCCCCCTGGATTTGGTAATGCTGTGGTCTTCTGGAGAACCCACCTGTGGAGCAGACTCTGGATCCACCAGACCCAGTAGCCTACTTATTCCCTGACAGCAGCATATTTTAAAAAAAAAAAAGCTAGGGAGGAAGATTTTAGAGCTGCAGAGTACTTATCTGTTACGTAATTAGCTCTTTGAGGGAACAATATCCTTCCCATTTGAATTAGAAGTCATTTTATAGGCTGATGGGTAAGAGCTTACAGCCCTCAGCAATGCTCTTGGGACTCTCTCCGGCTGATACTTACTGTCAGAACTGTGCGTGTTTGTTACCCACAGAAAAACATTTTTGAATCCTGTCAAACATAACATGTCCAAGTGCAGGGAGAGCAAAGTCCTGGGGTCTGTCTTCACCCAGACAGGCAGACACAGCCTCAGGGGAGTTGGGCAGCAGGTGATGGGCAGCACAGGCTTGATTAGAGAACAGTTCCTCCATGAGGGCGATGGAGTGAAGAAGCTCGGGTGGAGCTGGATTTCTTAGCCAGCTCATCTCTTACGGGTATTGTGGCAGACAAGAGCCTGAAGGGGACCCTGAGTGGAGAACAGGTGGTGGTGACACACTGCTGCTTTCCGTACGTCATCTCTCTGAAGAGGTATGAAGATAGAGAAGCATGACTTGCCCATTTCCTTCAGATGTGCTTATGCAGGTTTACCCACTGACCTTGGGAATCTCTTATTTTTCTCATCCTCCCTCCTTGTCCTTTCTTGTTCCTTCTCACTCTCTCTCACCACTAGCTAGAGATTTATGAGGGTGCTGGGGATTTTCTCCACCCCTGCTGGGTGTGAGAAGATAAGAAGCTGCTCAGACAGCAGCATGTTTCCCCCACTGTCACCATTTCTCCTGCAGTACTTTCACTGATCAATACTGAAAGCTTCAGCAGAAAAAAAAAAATACATATTTATTCTTAAAACAGAAAAGTTGTATTCCAGTGAGGCTGTTCATTAGGAGGAAGTGGATACTTTAAAACTACTTCAGCAGTTCTCTAATGCTGTCTTGACAGCTGAATCCCAAGTTCACAGCACTGGAGAATAAAACATTCGGTAATGGACTGCTGCTGCTATTCATCTCCAGGTACAAGAGACTCACCCTATCTTCTCTAGTGCCAAGCTGAACAGCATCACTTCAATTCAGCTCCACACAAGGAGAGGAGTATGTTACCTTGCTGCTGCCTTCACCTGTTCCTTCTCCTTTGCTTCGATGTGCCCGTTTTCTTGTGTATTTCACAGTCTGACTGAGAGAGAATTTCTGGTATATTAAAATTCCTTTTTTTTTATCTTGCCTTCTCCAAACATGGGCAAAAAAGCTTTATACAGTCAAGAGCAATACTCATTCCTTTGTAGTCTTTAGATGTGGGGAGCTCTTGTTAATTAGAAAAAGGAGGAAGGCAAAGTTGTCTCCCAGAATGATGGGTGTTTTCTTCTCTTAAATTATGACAATAGCTGAGAAATCCTTGGAAAAGATGTTATAGCCAAAATTCACTCAGCATCAGACATGCTGTGAATAAATATTCAGTTTCTTGCTTGCCACGTGGAGTCCTTTTGTTCCTCAGCCCTGCATCTGATTTGGGAGCTGGGGAGTCCAAGTATGTATGTTTGGGTTTTTTCCCATTAGAAACTACAATTTCATATTGCATTAGGACAACAGGGGCAGTGCTGCTTTGTTACATCCTGCCGTTGTACCTCGAGGTCGTTGGTACAGACTTATCTGGAACCTGTGGGCTGGCGTGTGTGCCAGCATGTGTGTTAGTTCATGCCTCGGGCCCTTCTCTTACTGCAAGAAGTAAATCTTCTGTGAAGACTAGTGAGGGCTGGAAATTTTACCTCTCGGTACCATTAGGAGCAAGGGTCTGCATTGCTTCTGTACAACATTACTTGGAGTTAACATCAAACCTTTTGGGTAGTCAAATGTTGGTTTGTTTGCACTGAAGAAATCTTTCTAGTAGAGCAAATAAATCTATTCCTGGTTCAAAGGAGTCGCTTGAGTTTAAGGCACCAAAATTGTAGAAACAGAACGTAATTGGGGTTCTTTTCCTTCTTTTATCCCCAGAGAGTGAAGAAAGTCTCTACCGATAGAAATTCCCATTTAATAATGCATTCTGTGGTGAAAATGTCTGGGGTTAGAACAGTCCTGGATACTCATTTAATAAACTTCCCCCACACACACTGCTTCTGATCAGTGGAGATACTGTTCTTTCCCGTTCCTCAGATGGGATCTGGGCAGATCATTTCTGGCCAAGGATCCTCCCTGCAAAAGGGGATCTTGAAATGCAAACACTTTCTCGTCCTTCCTGTTTCTGGAAACTACAGAGGTGTGCTTTGCTTCTGCTGGTCTGTGTGTTTGGCTTCACAGAGCACTGCATCATCTTGGAGGTTGATGCTTATGCTTCAGATAAAACACAGGCAGGCATAATGTTGAACTGTTTTTTCTTGTCAATCTTTTAAATGTTTGATGAATTTTTAATTATCAAATCATAGAAAAGCTTGCCTCCACCCAACCAAATTCAAAACGTCTCAGCCAGGTGTTGAACTGATAAAGAAAAACATGTGACCGTAGCTGTTCACCCATAATGAGATTTCTTTCAGAGGAGACATCTAAATGAGTACACAGATGTGTTGATCTAGTAACAGCAGGTAAAACAGTAAGGGAGAACACATCAGAGCACATGACAGAGCACTGTCATGCACCACCTTTTGGACTCTGACACCCTTCTGCCCCCAAGCAGCATCGATTATTTTATCAGGGCAGAAAATAACTCCCATAAATCCAATGCTGCTCAGCCCAGCACAGGCTGGGAGTTTTGAAGGAACATGAAACTTGGTCTTTCACTAAATTAAGCACTTGACAACTCACATGCACACAGTTTTGACTGAATTCATAAATGTGAAAGAACTGTGGGACTCTGTCAGTCTGGCTGTATTAAATGTAAGTTTCCTTTTCCAGTTTCAGAATAAAAGAGATTTAAAAATCATTCCTATGGTCAAGGAAAACAGACAAGTTAGTCTGCTTGGTTTAAAGTGTAATTTGGATTTTATTTTTAGTGCTCTATTACTTACTTTCAAATTGCTTGCTTTGTTATGGTTTGTCTCTGAAGTAGTCAAGCCATGTTTACCTTCAAGTGTATTAGTGAACAAAGGTGTAGTTTCCAACAGCAAGTTGTGTTATTTGGGGTCCTCAATTTTTCAGACTACTCCTGGAAAGCAAATTTGTTAAGGCAAGTGTGTTAATATTTTTCTGAAAACTGGTGAAGCTGGGCCCCCAAAATGACCAGTGGCTTTTCGATCAATTGGTACCTGTCAAATACCTTCAGATTCTGATGCAGGAGCTGTCACTGAACTGGAGGGGGTTGCTTTGTGGCTATACCGTGGTTTGCATTTCTCCTGCCTGCTTCTAAAACGCTGGGAAGCTTGTGCTGGTAGCTTACAGCAGTAAATCTGGCAGGCTGTGAAAACCCACTTTCCTCATGAAGACGAGCACTCCCTGGCTGTATTCTGCCTTTTCCACAGGTACACGCTGGCGGCGCAGGACCTGGTGATGCGAGCCAGAGGAGTGCTGAAGGACCGGGGCTGGCGAATATCCAACGACAGGCTGGGCTCTGGAGACGACATCTCTGTCTACGTCATCCCTTTAATACACGGGAACAAGCAGTCCTGAAAGTAGCATCAAGAGTGGTTATAGGATGGGGATCTTTTTGGGAAGAGACAATATGTTTTTGGTGATCTCACCAGGACACTTCCAATTGATGTAATCTATTCAAAACTAATGCGGGAGGGGTATTTTTCTGCCCAAAAGGTAGGGCTCTGCACATATACTGTATATGATTAAAGATAACCCTTAAGATTACAATTTCCCTATAGAAATGGTTTTGGTGCTTAACAGGAATGGGATTTAAATGCTGCTAGCATATTATGGATTCTGTCATCCCTCCAGGTGGGGAATTATTTTTTTTCTCTGTTTACCATGTAGCTTGGAAGAGCCATTTCAGTTGTGAAAGAAGTGGGTATCAGAAGCCAAGAAGGCTCCTGAAATCTATGCCCAGGTATTCAGAAGGTGACTTGGGTCACATCACATTTAAAAATACCTATATATACATATATGAGACTCAAGAGTTTTCTTCTTTCAGAAAGTTGCATTCATGACTTACCTATGGACAACTTCAAACTTGTGTAATCCTTCGAACCCCCATTTTTCTCCAGTCTCTTCTTCAGTAGGCTATACTCCTGTATTTTAGTAGGAAAACTAAAGTTGTTTTCAGTGTGACTATGCCTGTTTACTGCAGCTAAAACAGCCACCTGCAAAACTGTCCGGGAGAAACAGGTCACAGTCCTGTATGGCAAGATACACTCTGGTGTGAGGAGTTATTTGTCAAGCTTCCGTATTGTGTGTATACCATGATTATACAGAGTACACAAACTCAGCTTTCTGTGACATTTACGTGGAGGCCATGGTTTCTTTGGGATCAGAGGTTTTCATTCACTGAAGGGTTCTGCCAGCTTTATCCTGTTGAAAGGCTCCCTGACCATACAGCTTTTGCGTCATTTGAGATTCAGTAAATGTATTTGGGCTCCTGAGAGTATTTTTTGTTGGATTCCTACCTGAAGTGGTGGTACTGTTCTTGTTATCAGTTTGGATACCCAGACAGCGATTTACTTAAAAGTCGTTTCACTTCTTCCTGCCTCGCTTACGCAGTATACCTTTCCCTGCTTGACTTGGTGATCAGAAAGTGACAGCTTATAACTTTGTCCTCTTGGTATTGAGGACTGTAGTCAAGGATCAAAAGGTCACTGTGATAGATACAAGCCTTTGTCTAGCTTCAGCAGCTTTTTTCTTAGCAGTGGTGAATCAATTTGAATAAAGAAAATCTAAGTAAAACATTATCAGAGTAAAAGTAATAGTACAAGAGGGAAACAACTGAGCAAATCTGCAGCTTACCCTGGCTGCCTATTCTTCAAGCGGGCAGCTCTCTTGACTTCATTGTCAGGAATTGAAGAAAAAAAAAAATGTGGAAGGTTCTAGTGTATAGGCAGGTATATTGGCTGGGGAGCAAAGTTCAACCTAATGTACCCCCTGACCGCCGCCTTCTGGAGCTGCTCATCTGGCTTGTGTTGGGCAGCCAAAAGATAGGGACTGACATATTGTAGGGCACTGACAGGGCAGCTCACAAATATTACGTCCTTTCCAATGGAGGAGGAGGATGCTGTGCCCTTTGCAAACTTTCTCCTGAACAGGCGTCGCCTAGAGCTTGCCAGTTTTGTAATTTACAATGTGCTGTGTAAAGCCCACGCAGCGCGTGCGCAGCGTCGCTGCCCAGGTGCTTTATTTGGTTGCATCCGGAAGTACATGTGCAACGGTCTCGGTGGATTTAAACTGCCCTTACTCTAAATCTCTAGACCCAGTAGGAGTTTCAGGGTGAGAGGAGGCGATGCAGGGTGCATAACGGCTCAGACGTGCTGCAGTCTGCATGGGTGTAGCCTGGAAACCATTCCGTGCATTCCCCAGTGCCTGTATGTGATAAAGCTCTGCAGAACGCGGGTGTTTTATATTCTAGAGCTTCAGCATAAATCACTGGCATATCTGATTATGTGTTGTCATGCTTTATCTATTCTTTCTGTTTGTTTGGTTTTTTTTTTTTCCTTTTTTTCTGTGTGCAGCTGGGTCAAGAGAGAGGTTTGGAGTCTGGAATATTTTTCACGTGGCCCCTCGTGTTTTAAAGTTTAAGCAAGAGATCTTCTCCTGCACTTTTTTTTTTTTGGCCTAATAAACTTGTAAACATGCTTTTCATGCTCTGTGTAACTCCTGTTGTCTCTTTGCAAATGTAGTTGTACAGTCCTCGAGCAATTCAGATCCTCTTTCACAAAGAAACTAATGCTGGCAGTTCCAGTGGAGTTGTCTGAACATCAAAGAAGCTGGTGCTTGCTGGTACCAACTACAAGCCTGAGTCAAATATTTCAGTGCCCATGCATTGCTAGTCTTCATTATTTGGTAACGTGGTATCAACACACATATACCAGTCATTCTAAAACCATTGAGTACAACGTGGTGGAAATAAATTTCCAGTGTAGCATTTGCCAAAATTTAAAAGTGTCATTTCAAGGCAATGGAAAATGCACCTTCTCATTCAGGGGCGTTTTCAAACGTACCCCTGGAGAGATGGGGTATCAGAGTGCATGACTGGATGGGAGCAAACCGGCTGGTGACTTCTTGGAGCAAAATCTCGTGTGCGCTGGTATGGCTTCGTGAATCAGCCTCGGATATCTTTGTTGGTCATCTGAGGTATTGCTGTCTGTCAGCCTGCTTTTCTGCAGCGTCTGTGTCCAGGTGGAGTTGTGTTAGCTATCGCACCCTCTCCTGGAAAGGGTAGAAGTACAGTATCAACAATTAATATCAATTAGCATCAATTAATAAATACTGAGAACTTGAAAGGATAATAAAAAGCTTCCTACTCAGACATATGTGACTGAAACTATGCTGTGATGCTTTTTGTTTTGCTTTTTTACAAAGTATCTTACACAATGACATGCTTGCCTCCCTAGAGCACCCCGGTACATCTCTGATACGCTGCGTTAGCACTTGGGCTTTCACTTCTATCTGCTTCACTAGGAGCTTCTTACGTGCCTGCACCGTGGTCTGTGCTCTGCTTCAAGGCATGGTATAAATACATATACACACCAAAGCCTCGTGCAAATAGGAGGCAGGAGTCACTTCGGGGAGGAGGTATTGTGTGAGAAGAAAGAATAATTCAAAGCATTTCCGATTCCCTTTGTAGGTTGAATTATTTTTGGAGTCACAACATTAGAAACCACCGATGGCAGGGAGGATCCGTGGGGCACAATGCGGTTTTTCAGGTAGGCACAGGAGGGGCATTGCCATGTGCGGACTTGAGGCTGCTCTAGGGCTCAGTGAAGCTCCTGCATTAGGAGCAGCCAGCTCGCCTCCTCAAACTGGAGCAAGGTAGGCACCCACTCCAGCTTTTAGACCCTTGGCACCTCATCTTAGTTACTGCCTGCTGCCAGCAACACTATGGGTTGGGGTTTTTTGCCAGTGAAGTTCCCCTGGTATTGAAAATTCCTTAAGCCTCAGTAGCAAGGAACATCCGTATGCATATTGCTCTTGCACAGTGCTGTGTCCTTGCCTGTACATAGATGCCACTTAGAAAGTCCCCGTCCTTCCGTGGGCAACGGCAAGGAAAGGAAATAGGATGCCACATAGTTCAGGTTAGCTGACGGTTCAATGTAACACTGTCTTCTGGTGCCTAGTCCAGTCCAAAACCAAGAAGCTTCTACCACTCTCCTGTGAATACTGTTGCAGAAGGTAGTACAGCCATTTTGGACATTTTTCTTTTGCACTACAGCCTAAAATCTTCTTTGTTTGATGTGATGAGAAAGGTGGGTAGAAATTTCATTTACACCTTAAGTGAGGCACACAACCAGCTTTTGGTACGTTAAGGCGATGATGCTTCCGTCATGAACACAAAAGCATATTGGCTGAGAGGGCAGATGTTCAGTGGCCTCGTGCTGGAGAGAGAGGGTTTTTTAATACTAAAAAACAAGAAGGCTAACAAGCTAGAGGAAAAGTGGTCAGAGTCTGCTGTTAGTAGATTTCCATGTTAAAGTTACTTCCATGTTAAAATATGACAAGAGAGGTCCGTGAGGTATGGTTGACTCTGTGCCTCCAGGATATTTTTGAAGAACTGCACTTGATGCTTGGGCAGATTTTGGCTTTGAACTTTTGCTAGGTTTTTAAAGAACACTACACACTACAAGCAAATCTGCTGTGTTTCTTCCTGCTTCAGCATTTTGCTTTTATTTTACATTTTCTGTACAAATATTTTCAACATTTTTGTATCAAACATGAATTGCAAACTGTGTGGAATTGTTGTTCCTCCACAACAATTTTGGTGTGTAAATAGTTTTCCTCCATGTGTCTTAGATGAACATACAGTGATGTGGCTACCATAGAGAGAGTGACCAAACGATGCTGTAACTCTGCTGCTGTATTTTTACCTGTGATGTACTTGAAGGAGGATGCCCTTGTCCACCTCCACTCTCATTCTTTTTTCTTTCTCTTGATTTTTGGGGGTTTTTTTAACCATTGCTGGTGGTGTTCTTTCATAGGTGTCGTCTTTTTGGTTTGGGATTTCTTTTTATTTTAATAGCTGCCACCTTTTTCTTTCCTTCTTTGGACAAGTCATCTTGTTTTGAGATCTGTACAACTGTCTAGGTTTTATATGTCCTGAAGAATGGAGGACTTGCTGGAAGGAGATGTTTTGGACCAATGTACTTCTGCTTTGTGACTGTGAAATGTTAATCCTTTTGTAACCTAAGAACAAAAAAATGTTTAGTAAAGGGATATATTTTGTGGTTTTTGAAACTTTTCAGTGCAATGAACAAAAGAGGAGGATGCTGAAGAAGTGTATGTGCAAAGTTTTAAAATAAAATTTTAAATTATATATTATATATATCCATCTATATCTTTAACCATTATTATTCTGCCTTTGTCCTGAAAAATACCTAAGTCTCTTTGTATGTATTACGAATTGTTCAATACGGACAAGTAGCAGTCTCTGCTTTACAAGGGAACTGATGGTTCGCTGACAAAAGGTCTCACTCTTGATTTAGTGAAGTAAACCCCTATGAGGTGCATTAGCGTATGGGCTGATCTGGAAGAGTTCAGCTGTAGGATAACTGTGAGAGCTGTGTGCTGCCGTCAGATTATGATTCATTGCTCAGACTGCCAGTTGCCATCTTCTGACTCAGTGAAGAGCTGTGCAAAGTGATCAGCTATCTCTGTGGCATGAGAAATCGGAGGCAGTTTTTGAAATGACAACACAGTTGGACTGTTTTCCCTCATCCCCAGTTCTTTAGGAATCACTGTCCTCAAATTCTGCTCTAAGTTCATGTTAGAGTAAAACCAAGGGTGAATTTGTATTTCCACCGGAGCAAGCTGTCACGGTTATTTAGTAACCAAAGATGTATTTGAAGGTACCAAAGATGCAGGAACTGGCAGCGGCCTCTTTGCCTTGTACCAGGACAGAGCCACGGGCAATGCCCAGCGGGTGCTGCCAGCAAGAGAAGGAGAGCTGGGCATGTATCTACTGTTTATATATTCGAAATACTGCATCGTAGCACAAGTGGTTCTCCCCATTCCTATTTCACCTCACACTTAGTAGAAGAGCAGTGAAAACATTTGTTCTAGTGTTACCCCAGTTTTTAAAATGCTGCGTGTGCCCGTTGTGTTCACTGAGCATAAGGGAGAGCGCAAAGAGAAGCGATTTGTTACTTTCACTCTGGTTCTTCTCACTCTCCTGTTAAGTCCTACCGTTTCTTACTGCAGTCCGACCACTGTGTCAAGTTTAAAATTGCTGTGCAAATAAAACTTCAGCACAGCTTTGCCTGGCTCGCTGGTGTCAGCTGAATAAATAAGTGTTGGTAGTATGCAGTGATAGGGAACTGTTGCACATCGAGTGAAGCTGAAGGAGCTTGTTCCACATCATCCCGTTGCTTTTGCATCTCTATGCCCTAAATTCTGTAGGCTTCTAAGTCAAGTAAGGCTTGTTACTTTCATTTTTTAGATAATAGATACAATTCTTCAGATTTGGACATCAGTTTCTATAATTCCTGTTGGCAATAAATCGGTGCTCAGCCAAATTATATATTCATGGTATTCCACTGAATGTCCTTAGTTAACTGAAGCGACATAAGGGAACAATCGTAGTAATGTATTGTATTTAGTACAGTTTCTGTAAAGAAGTTTCATCTTCTTTAATGTATCCTTGTAGAGCAATGTACCTTCACAAAAAGTTTACTTCTTTATGCTATTACACTGCAGCTTTTATTGATTCCAGAGTTTCTCTCATGCTTTCCAGGAAGGCTTATATAAACCAAAGTTATTGCACATCCTGTTCTTGTTAGAAGGAAGGACGAAGGCTTTTTAAAAAAATCCTCCACATCCTTACAAAACAAAGGATGCCATAACTTTCTAGGGACATAAAATGATTTCAGGAGAAGTTGTGCTTTGAGGACAATAATAAAAAGGAGTATGATCAAGGTAGACAAAATGTGTCTACAGGTAGGTAAAGAACACGTGATTTGGTGGCTCTTAATAATTTAAGAGCAGTTTATCATAAATTTGAAGCTGCAGAAATAGTCTACAATACTCTGCCACAAAATACTAAGGGGAGAGGGAAGAAGCTGCAGTAGAAAAAGTAATCAGATCTTTACTGCAGCTAGACTGATTATTCAGATGCATAAACAGATGAGATCTCTGAACCTTCATGAATTTGAGGCCACCTAAGATTAGAATTACATTCTTTTTCTTTGGTCTTTTAGTGCATAATTTCTTGGGTTCAAAAGAGTCAAAATGTCTCTGATCTTTACCCTTGAGCATTTATTCCCTTAAGCAATAGAAGGAGATCCCTTACGGCGTTCTTCTGTGAGGACAGTACTCCAACCAGCCGTAATGGTTTGGCATCGTCCCTGAGCTTCACAGTCATCCCTGGATTTACCAATCTGTTGGTTGGGTTTTTTTCTTGTCTGTGGTAGATCAAGGCCTTTCCCAACAGGCTGTATTCCAACAGAGCATCTTTCTGGTTCATTTATGCTATGGGTGGTATTTTTCCTTCCTTCTCCTTACTGTGTTCCTCTGATTTAAAACATTTTGGCGTAGTTAACTGCTGTTGAGACATGCCACTGTGTCCTTGGCCATCCACCTCCCCCCACCACTCGCTTCCTATGGGTGCTGCTACAGACAGCATCACCAGCCATGCAGGGATCGCTGGTAGCCAAAGGGAAGCCCTGTAGAAAGTGAAATTATTTTTTCATTAACATAACGTTGCTCATTCCCTCAAAACAAAAAATTGCATGCATGTAATATGTTAATTCTCCTATTTAAAAAAGGAAACTTCAATGGTTTTAAGTTGATTTTAGAGGGTTCAACTTTTTGAGCTGTTGTTACCCCAGGTCTTTGGCCCAGTTATTCTCCAGGGAAGATGGCAAATTAAGAGCTGGCTGGAAGATCCACAGGTCATCACACAAGCTCAGACTCAGCATTTAGCTTCTGATGTGACAGTCGCTCCTTGTTTCTGTAATTACTGCTACAACTTTTTGGGGACTAAGTAAAGAAACATGAAATTTTGCTATTTTTGCTTTAGGAAGGTAAGACTTAAGAATATGGAAATTCTGGAAGATATCCCTGAGTAAAATTACAAGACAAGATACTGTTTTCCCGTGAGAGTAACTGTTGAAGACAAATGACTAAGCAGTCACCTCATCAAGTAGCACAAATTGTTCCTAAATAGAGACCGTTTCTCTGCCCAGTATAATATTCAGTAAAGCTCAGGGAGGTAAAAGCAACCGACACACCTGCAGTCATTTCAGTCTCTTAAAAAATTTAGACTGACTCTGCCCATCCAGATCTCCTAAATGTGTGTTAGTTTAATTTTTAATCCTGTGGCCCTTTGCAGCTGGAGCGCCGCAGCGGATGTGGGCTGAGGCAGCTGTTTCACGGCACAGTGCAGCATCACGGCACGTACTGGGATGGGGAAGGGGAGACGAGAAGCAGCCAAAGCCAGCTGCAGTTCTCCAGGATCTAGAAGCAGACAAACCAATTACTCCGAGAGGGAATTGCCAAAGAGCTGGGAGTTGCCACATCCTCAAGCAGTTTAGACTTGGTTCTGAAAGATCTTCTTGTCCTCACTTTGTTTACTTTCATTGCTGGGTTGGTACCGCAGCTAATTTCACCAAATGCCTTATTTCTTACCGTCCTCCAGCTTTCCCTAGAGCTTTGTCAGCCAAATGTCAACTGCATCTCATCTAGCTGAGATCAAGGTACTCCACAAACAAGCTCCTAATACAAACTTCTTATGCTGCATTTTCTGAGGATTCCGTTCACTTTGCTCCCAATTAAAAAAATAAATTTACTTTTCTGGTCTTCGCTCCCCCTCTTAGTGCTTGATTTTCACCAGCACTCATGCAATTGATTTTTACGTCTGGGAATTTAGAATATGTTAGAAGAGCTGGAACATCATTCTTACCTCTTCTCTGCTTAAGCACCAGCATAGAAGCAGTTTAAATGAGCCAGACAAGAATCAAAACATACCCTTCAAACTAAGTCTCATGTCCAGACATACAAGTATTTTATGAATGGGAAAAATATTAAACACAATGCGCAGACAGTAAATCTTGCTGTGGTTACATTTTTCTAAGAATGGCATTTTAGGGAAGGTCTGTTCAGCGCCAAAAAAAAAAAAAAAAAAAAAAAAAGGAAGGAGAGGAAAAAAAAAAAAGATTTACGGTTATGTAATATTTCCCAGTAGTGCTTCTCTGCTCCTGCAAGATTTCCTTGGTGCTGGCTTCACTAGAAAAGCTGGTAGCGCAGGACTCGGGTACTCGATCAATCAGGAAATGGGGAAGACAACACTCAGCTAACCTGAAGTCCTGAGGTTAGCTACTATGGCACAGACTGAGTTCTGACAAATAAGTGCTTATAGAACATCATTGAATTTATAACTTTCTAACTATGTATATGTATATAGGGATGTAAGTAGGAAAAAAATTGGCAAGGAACTTTGAACAGCCACGAAGATGTTGGAAAACATGATCATTTTGTGGCTGTTCCAGGAGCTGAAAGCAAGCAGTGGTCTGTAAATACACCTATTTTAGCTGTCAGTTATCCAGAATACAGCTAAGTATACATTTGTCCTTTTGTTAACAAACCCTCCACCTTTTAGGATGATTAGTGGGGAAGAAATAGCAAGGCACCCCTTTCTCCAGGTGCTTCATTCTCAACAGGAACAAAACTGAGTTTTAAAAATTGAACTGGGAATAACTCAGTTTTGTTCATTCTTTGGAGTCGTCAACAGCTACCTCTGTGTTGAAAAGCTTCCTGCAACTGCGAGCCCTGGGAATGTGCCACCAGGCAGCTTGGTCCCGCGAAGCTGCTTGCCCCCGGCCAGCAGCAGGCATCTGAGCCTCCTGGTGATGCGCAGAGACAATGATTCTTGGGGACCCACACGGTTAAGCAGTGGCTACCGAAATATATACTGAAAATGTATTTACCAAAAGGTGGTATTTGCACACTACCCAAAGCTTGGCTGAGGACCAACAACTCTTGTAAGCCTCTCAGAAGAGTCACTGCTCCTTCACTCAGGAAAATGGAAAACAAATAGACTTGTCTCTCCTTCTACCCTGGCAGCAGGCAAAGAGAAAGAAAAGCATGGCTTTGCTAGCAGTCAAGAACCTGCACTGCTGCTGCACTTAAGGTCATGGTCTGCTTCACAAACGGAGCTTGGTAGCGAGGCTTGAGGTTTTGGGGTCTCCTCGCCATTGTGCTGGACTATAGTTGGCACTCAACAATGCCGATTATTGTCTCGCGACAGCTGAGGTGGATTTTGTTGCTTTTCACCAATCCGGTGTTGCTCCTAAAAACAAATGTGCTGATGTTTCTGGAGAAATAGTTATTTTTATTTTTTAAATGCATCTACGTCTTCTGTAACATGATGATTGCATGCCAGTGTCCCCCAGCAACTGTTCATACTCTCCCTTGTCCCCCGCCAGTAATACAACATGCGATGTGCGACGAGCCGCTTGCTCCCAGGAAGGTGATTCATCTAAGAAAGAGGCATATTTGTAGAGAAAAAAAACGCTTTGAGGGTGTTGCTGTGGCTCTGTGTGACCTGCATTGGGGATGAAGCAGAAACCTCAACATTGCAGATGTATCTCAGGGTCGCATTCACAAGGCACAGGGAAGCAGTGGGGGAAGGACGCGAGCAGAGCATGAGCAGCTCTGTTGCTTCATGTGAAAATAAACTCTAATAGCAATTAAGGGAAAGGAGTAGGAAATTAATAAGGCAGTAAAGATTTTTCCAAATTGGTCACAAACCATTGGTTTATCTCTTGAAAAGCTCAGCTTACAAGGATTCTCTCATCCCTTTGTCCCTCTATCTCTTTCAATAATCATCCTTCTTCATGCAAATATAGATGGAAAGGGGAGAACAGCGAAAGGTTAAAATGGAAGCAGGCTATCTTTCATCGACATGGTAATTTTGCTGCTTGGCTCGATGCCAAGCGCTCGCTGCAGCCACTAGCTGCCATTCCAACATGAGTGAAAGGATCTTTAATAAGAGTGTAAATAAAAGCCAGGCTGAGAAATGAGTTTTCCATCCCAGCAATCGCTGGCCTAACCTCTGCTGTAAATAGCCTCCCGGAGCAGCACAGATGGAGTACCAGCACCTGGGGATCAAGGCAATCTCTGCGCGCTGCAATTTAAACAGCTGGGTACAATTGAAACACGAATTAGCAGGGATAGACGGAGGGATTCCATTTTGTGAGCTAGGTAAAAACAAATAATTCAGTCCTTTTTCCCCTTTAAAAAAAAGGAGGGGGAAAGAACTTTTGACATGATCTTGTGGGAGGTGCTCTTCGCTGCAGCTGTTAGATTAATTTAACCATGAGAATTTCCCACAAGGCGCTGTAAAAACAGAGCCCTAATTTATGATCATTGATTTAACAGCTTGAAAGTGATTTATCTGACCTCAGTAAAGATAGGGAGGACACCAGAAGAATGATGGGTCATTCTGGGCTTTGTGTGGCTGTGATTGGCCTTATTAATTTAGAGCAGAAGGTCTGTTTCAATATCTTACTGAGACAGTCAAAGGCAGTTGGCAACTGAACCATTTTAAATACTTCTTTTTTTTGAAGCATTACTAATGCTGCTAAGTACTAAGAATTTATTCCGCATGGAAAAGATCCTCATTAGTTAAGAAATGGTAAGGCTTCGTTTAGAACTGCACACAAACAGATGCCTGGTCTTAGATTTGCAAGTTGTTTTTTCTTAAGTCATTTTTTTTCTCCGTTGTTGGGAATCTAAAGCACACTGTGAAACAGAATAGTTAAGCATTACAGTAAATGAGAAATAGCTTTGGAAGAGATAAAAGAGGTTGGCACAAGGGATTGCTGGCTCTTGCTCTTTTTAAGGGTAGATTTCAGAAAGACCTAAACGGTTCATGTATTTTACTATTTTTATCATTCAGTTCTCTTTATGGAAGTTATAGAGCATATCTGTTGACAAGTAAATATATCAAGGTTTTCTTTCAGAAGAATATTCTTTTGGTTAAAATGAGGGTAGCATCCACTACTGAAATATCACAACTGCGTGATGCAATTTCATCACACAAATACGAAGAGAAAGGATGAAAGGCAAAGGGAAAGGTGAGTGCTCTCTCTCCAGAAAGAACAGCTGTTTTTAAAAGAAAAAAGAGGAGCGTGAAATGAAATACAGATGCTTTAAAAGTTTACCTACACCAGAAAATTTGAATACAGAATAAAGTGCTTTTGCACAAGCATGTGCACTTGTACAAAAATCACACAGGAAATGGTTTCTTGTATTTTAGAGTGCTAACCAGGCAAATGGGGTGGAAACAGCTGAGTACCAATTTATCTTGCCACCTGGACTGACGTGTGGTTGGGTTAAATGTCACTGATTTGGATAGTTCTGCATTTCATTCACCACTGGCTTATTCCCAGCTTTAAAGCCCATCTACGAGGATCTCAGTAATTGTCCTGCCATTTTTCAAGATGGGAGACAGAAATGCTGCAGGCTGGGATTTCATCCAGGGGGGATAAATGCTTACAGTCATCTTTGCTATCCGATGAAATGCTATCTCTGACCTGAAAGGGTCCACTTAATGTCCATACAACAGGGGAAAAAAGCAGAAAACTTCAGCCCTCCAAAATATGAAATAACAGTTATTTTTAAAAGTGAAAACACTAAGACAATAGAATAAATTATGAAATATGTAGGAAAGCCCGCACAAAATCTCATACACATTGATGTATGAAGAGATTGAAGAATAAATGCATAAACAGCTATCGATCTCACTAAAAGATTGGGGACCAACTGTAACTATATAAACAACCCCAAACCCCCCTACAAATAAAACAAAGCTGAAGCCCACATTATGGGCCTGAAGAATACATCAAGCTGTATGTCAGTCTGTGCATTTTCTTGCCATCATCTTGTGTTGCCATCAATCTTATGTTGTTCCCTATAGCACCCTATAGAGACATTATGAGAATTTGATAAATTATGTGCAGTATTACTTTGCTTAAATTCAAATCTATGGGGAAAAAGTAATCAATAAGGTGAGCAGCACACTAAAATATTTCTACACACTGTTTTTATCCATGACAAAAGTCTCCTAAATAAATAAAACAACTTCTTCAGAGTACTGACCTGTATACCAACAAATCTTTGTTCCTCACAAAATAATGCAAGATATTTCTTTCCACTTAAATCCCATTCTGGATGTGTTCAGATCTTATTCTGGAAAATTACAAATAGGCATCCTCAACAGCATAGGCGTCATGAACACTCCTAAAAGAATGACCGCGTTTTAGCAATGGACCGCCTTTTTTTTTTGATCCCTTAATTTACCATTGACTTCATTCTAACACTTGACACTATGGCACACATAGATGTAAATGAGCCTTACAAATTAGTTTAAAAATACAACTATTTTTCATTTATCATCACAGAAGCAACAACCTAAAAGACATTCTCTTTCAGGTGCTATATTCCACATGACATCCTGGAATACTGTTCATATCAGAGTTCCTTTGTTTAATATTCCTAAGGATGGTTTAACTGGTATCTGAGGGTCTAAACTACAATGTGACTTGATTACTGCTGAAGCACCAGCAGTTCAGGACTAGAATATACAGAATCACATTTGGCTTCTTTTTTTTAAAAAAAAAACAAACAACAAACTTCAGTCACTATGTTTGCAAAAATATTCCTGCTTTAGCAAGAGCCAGTAAGACCATTTGAGATGAACAAAACTTTGAAAAAAATTCTAATAACTGAGGAGCCCGATGAGGTGATCTTTTACACATTCTCCTCTTTTTCTTTGAACTTCTCAGAACTGTTTGCATGAAAAGGTGTCTTTGATCACCCCAAGAGTGATCTGCGGACAGCTCTGCTGAAGTGCCAATGTGTTTACCATTAAAACAAGGAAAAAGACAGCCCCATCCTCTGATGCTGCTTGACGTTCCTAGCTCTGGATCGACCCACAGCCACCCCATTCCTGCTTATGGTGTGCCTGCTCCCAACAACGAAGACCAGAGCAGACTTCTCTTGAAAAACACTAGGAGGAAATCACTGACTGCCCAAGGCTTTGATTAAAGCTACTTTTAGATATTTACATACAAAGCACAACAAAAAATGGTGTTGCAAGTCTCTTAAATATGCCCATATCTTAAGAAAGGACAGTACTTGGGGGTTTATTGGACTCAAATTATGTGGTGTGACCAGGAAAAGCTGAGTTCTGCCCTAGGAGTGGGCAGCATAAATAGAACAGGCTTTGCGAGCCACCTCTTCACTATCCTCTAGTCAAAATGCTACACATCTTACAGCAAAGTATAATGTCCACAGAAACTCATAAAAATGCATGTGAGAATTAAAATCACGAGCTAAAAGTACACTGCGGATAGAACCGCAGGCAAGAGGACGTGTTTGGAACGAGGTCAGTGCCCACAAAAAGCTGAGCATGTGCTCAGTGATACCCACCACTGTGGGAACGCAGAATCATCACAGAATGGTAGGGGTTGGAAGGGACCTCTGAAGATCATCTGGTCCAATCCCCCTGCCAAGGGAGGATCATCTAGGGCAGGTTGCACAGGAACGCGTCCAGTCGGGTTTTGAAGGTCTCCAGAGAAGGAGACTCCACAACCTCTCTGGGCAGCCTGTTCCAGTGCTCCATCACCCTCACAGTAAGGAAGTTTTTCCTCATGTTGAGGTGGAACTTGCTGGGCTGCAGTTTATGCCCATCGCCCCTCATCCTACCACTGGGCAGCCATGAGCCATGGCACGAACAATGAGCACGAGCGTGAACATGGCACGAACCATGGCACGAACCCACCCAACACCTCAGCAGCACAGGCAGAGGCACAGGCAAATACCACCGCGGGAGACCACCCACCGCTGTGGGGGACAGCAGCACTGATAGGAGAGGAACCACACAAACTATGCAAACTCGAACCAAATCTGCCTGTTATGGCAGGTCAGAGATGCACTGCTCGGCGTACCAAGCTCTAGAGCTAACTTTGGCACCTGAAATGAATGCTGTGCTCATACTTCAATGCTAGGAAAATCGCTAGAATGAAGCTTATGGAACTGAATTAAGATAGGGGGTTGGTTTGTTTGTTTATCATTACAGAAGATTTAACATTATTTGGATGTGTCGGAGAAATGATCAGTTCCAATAACGTATCGAGCCTGATTTGGTCCTCATAAAAAAAGCTGTTAATTATTAGTCAGGTGTACAGCATACTGCTTATAAACACAGAGGTAAGAGAAAGCCTCCAAGTAGAGTCTTGAAGCTGCAGGACTGCAAAAAAAGCCATTTGCAAACCTCAATTTTGCTTCCATGCAATGCATCACAAAGTCAACGGCAATTTTGTTCAACATTGAGTGACGCCACCAATAGATACATGAGAGGAGGGGGCACTGGGAGCTTTGCTGGAGAGAGTGTATGTAAGTCATCGGTTGCTAGCGTGCAAATGCATGATGTTGCAACAGATGGAAAGCAGTACACAACTGGCTGGGGATGAGCAAACAAAGTGAGGGTTTGTGAGATCAAACATGTATGATCAGTCTTGGTTATCTTTAGGACGAAGGCACTGACTCCACCTCATATGCAAAGCACCATCCTCTGGATTACAGCTATTACCTACAGGTATAAATGTGTTGCAGAATATATGCATTAGTTATGCATAAAAGCAGTCTTTTAGATGGGAAGAAGGGACTAGATTGTTTACATGGAATGCATTTGTGAAACAGAAATATGATGAATACTGTATTTCCTGCTTTCCGTCTTCTTCCTATGGAAAGAAACCAATTGCTCGTTATCATCAGTGGTAAATATAGTCAGAGCTATTTAACTTATATTTCAGTCTTTAATGGAAACATGCTTCATCTGTAATGTCATTATTCCCACCATCATTGCAGCCACAGTCATTTCTTGTGGCTAGCAATAGGCCACCTTCCGTCATCTGCATTGACAGGCAAAGGTAGACACACGGGTTTTCAAGAAATTACTCAGAATAAATTTCCCAAAGTCATAACTTCAACATAATTACCCTACGTTTCTAAAAATTGCACTTCATGAGAGAATCTCCATGAAATATTCTTGTTCTCACCATGTTCTATTTTCTACTAACAACAGCAGAATTTGTATTTTTGAACAGAGACTGTTTGGGTATGTTCATCAGTCAGTACTGCTGAGAAACCCTACGCTAGTATTTTAGCATGCTTTCTGTAGATACTTGCTTAGGTGGGGGTGAGCAGTAGTCCTCTAAAACCAGGACCAGGAACGATTCATACATGTATCCCATTAGTTTCCTGTGTTTTCCTTACATCGCTTTTTCTGTCTTCATCATGTTTTCTGCCCCATCAGACTAATTAAATTTGGAAACTACAGAAAAGTGAAACCAGGATTTGCCAGGAAATAGAACAACATGAAAAAAGAGTATTGTTACAGCAGCAGTATTTCTGAAACCAGGAGATTAAAAGCACCAGAATCTGGGGGACAACAGTGAAAAGCACAATCACAAAGACTTCACTTATGCCAGCCGTTTTCATTACATGTCTCACGACTGCACCATATCTACACTAGCATTACCCTAATAGTTGTCAGGCACCTGGCTGTCAGCTGAGGTTTCTCAACCATGTCTTGAGAACACCAGTTCTCCTAGGCTAAAGCCCTATGAATGCCACCACTGGGTGCCACTGCATGGAAGGGGCTTGGAAGTTTGAAGAATCTGAGGACCTGAACCGTTAAAGCCTGGTTTCCTCTGGATTTGTGCCTATAGGATGCGTTCTCACGTGGATTTCAAGGTAACTGATAAGAATGAGTTCTTACAGTCTTTCAATTAGTAGGCTCTCTTCTTTATCCAGCTGCCTAGATAAAGATGTAATTTGGCATAATTTTTCCAGAAGCTTGGTATTTTTAATTTCTGTTCCTGTTGGTTAAATCTGGATGAAATAGGCCAATGGATTTAAGGATGCACAATCACATAAACCTTGTTTTCTTAGAAAGTCAGGTTAAAAGTGTTTAGCCATAGAAAAGCAACTGGTAAAAAAGCAAGTGATATTACCTTATAAAGCAGACCAAGCTTTTGAGAAAGAACGAACAACAAAAGAGTGTGTGACTATGGATTTGTTTTACTTTCCCATTTCAAGAGACATGGGGAAGGCTGAAAACTACTCAGCTGCAATGTTAAGTGCGTAATAGTGGCATGACGCTACAAAATGATTAACAAAAAGAAGTTGTCATAAGGCAGGATCAAGAGAAACAGTTGGAGAATATCTAGATAAACATTTAAGAGCATACAATAAGAACAGGCTCTTGGAATCCCAGATTTTATTGCTTGCTGGTTTTGCAACTGTCTCACATAAGCCTTCTCATGAGTTTACAAAATGCTTTCTTAAATCTAATCTTTTTTCCTGATCCCAGAAGTCTTCTAGGATGACTGTTGCTCTACCAGCACTATGTCTGTCTTTCTCCATGCCATGCTGTGATGACCTTTCATATCCTATGCCCTTCCTCACTCTTTCTGTTCATGTAGGCATGGATTGTATGTAAGTATAGCTCTATCTCAAGTCCCTGCATGGGCCTAAACTGAATCTCAGAAAGTATCCATAATAGTAGCACATTCATTAAGAATCATTCTCTTTCTGTACTGTGATCCATCAATCTTAGCACCAACTCTTGAGTCATCTGTTGATCATCACACCTTTGCTCTTCCTTCTTCAGGAAACGGGAAAATTCTGCTGAAGTTTTCCAGAAAATCTGTACAATTCTGTTCACTGGATCATTATAGTTTTCAGATCCAAATCTATAATTTTTACCTTAGCAAACATACTTCTGGATCCATTCTCATGACAGCTTACCCATTTTTCTTCAGAAGGGAGTACCAGTGACATACATGTCCTCATTCTGATACTGGTTGCATCTTCCTTAGATTCCCCATTTTTTCTTTCTTCTGTCTGTAGACTGTTCTGTCATCTGTTTTCTTTCACAGTACATTTACCACGTTCACTGTTCCTAGGGCACCGGACACTATCATCACAATTTTTTCCTCTTTTCTGCTGATGCTGCTTCTCTCCTCTACTCATCTGCTACTCTGTTTTCTTCTTTCTCTCTTTTCTCTTCTTCACTAAAGGAAACTTGTTCCACAACTTTTGTTTTTCTTTCACTAGCCAGTCTTGTCAACTTGAATTGTACATCGGTTATTCAAAAGGTCACTTCCACTACTTGCTTGCCTTTTTTCCAAGTGTTCTCTTTTGGTAAATACCTACAAAAAGTCACCCATCTGATCTTCTCCCCCTTCACTCCCATCTTGCTGTTCTCTTCAGGAATCCATCTAAACTTATGTTGTTGTCACAAGTTGTAGCTAGAATTTCTTAGATCGGTGCTTATAGAGAAGAAACAGCAGCATTTAACTGCAATTATCCACCATTATTTCTCTATAATCAGGTTAGGTGAGGTAAGAGAGCTTTGGGAAATGGCAAGTACAAACTATTTCAAAATGCATGCATAAGGGCTTACAGTTCAGTATTTCTCATTAAATAGAATCATAGAATAGTTTGGGTTGGAAGGTACCTTAAAGATCATCTAGTTCCAACCCCCTTGCCATGGGCAGGGACATCTTCAACTAGATCAGGTTGTTCAAAGCTCCATCCAACCTGGTCTTGAACACTTCCAGGGATGGGGCATCCACAGCTTCTCTGGGCAACCTGTTCCCGTGCCTCACCACCCACATAGTGAAGAATTTCTTCCTTATATGTAATCTAAATTTACCCTCTTTCAGTTTAAAGCCATTACTGCTTGTCCTATCACTACATGTCCTTGTAAAAAGCCCCTCTCCAGTATTCAAGAGGGACTGTCTTACTGCCAGAATTTCAAGCACCAGTACAATACCAACTGGGACAATACTTACGTAGTAGTCAACTTGATCACCAGAACTCAAGCGCAACTAACTAAACTTGCTTTCTTTGACAGGGGAATAAGCCTGAGGGAGGGAAGAAGTGCACTGGTGTTAGCATTAACTGGAAGAAGATTTAGAAACGTGCTCTACCAGAATCCATTCCTGCAACACACTTCCCTATGTATTCATGAACAATTGTGGGCTGGTGTAAAATTCTTACTAGCATTATTTGAAATGGAAAAAAGCAAAAGTCTAGTAACTATAAATTCAATACCATGTTGATAAATAAAGGAGTCACCTTAAATAAACAAAAGCATCAAGAGAGATGTGAAGTAGTCCTGATAGGAAGAAATAACCAAATTCAGGAAAGGAGGAAGGGGTTAAGTTATAGGAACACTGAATCAGGAGATATATTTTACATTCATTACATAGTAAGGTAATACTGTTCCAACAAAAATAAAAAACATGTATTTTATGCAAGACAAATGAGGTCATTAGTTTATGTTTGAAACTGGTCTGATTTCAGTCATAGACCTAGGATTCTCTCTAGTACAGTGCATTTTTTGAAAAGGCTAATGAAAATGGTCACATGGGAGTGGTCAAAATAATAATTAAAAAAAATGGAAAATAAGATCCATCAGGCAAAGTTGTGAAAAAGTGCTTGAATAGATGCATTCATTTTAAGAAAATTATTTTCCATGTGTATGTAAAGACCTGTCCTTTCTTCAAGCTGCAAAATAATTTGAAGGAGAATGGAAGTTACTTTGTAAATACAAAACGAAAAAAAGAGCCAGAATGAAAACTCAATAAAGAAGTCAAATTATTGCTGGAGAAAATGATCATACTTTCATCTTTATATTGGACAAAAAAGGGAAGTGAGAGGGGGAGAAAATATAACCACATGTGTTGCTTTTCAAGCAGTTCCTCCTTTTTTTTTTTTTGTAGTTACCAAGCACAGGCATTTCTGATAACCTCACGTATGACAGTGAGACAGAGAGTTTGTTTGCTCCTTTATCTTTTCCCTGTAGGTTTTGAGACAAGAAGAGCTTTAAAGGCACTTACTAGAAATACAAAGGCAGCTAAACAACTTGTATTACACAGCAACACCCCTGAACTACAAACGGGAAACCACGTTCTGGGTCAGGTTCAGTATCAGGATTGTTTTAGAGTACTGCCTAACAATACAGCCACTGCTGTTCTTGCAAGTGACAACACTGTGGCAGGTGGCTGCAGACTCCTCAAATGACTACTTCCAGGTTCAATAGAAAGGGTTAGCCATTTTTGCTATCGCTTCAGGCTACTTCTTCCAAACCACCTGACTCATCCATGTACCATCTTGTTCGAGTCCTAGTTCTCTCACTGATTCCCCAAGTTCACTTGGGGCAGCTGAAAAATCTCAGTCCGTGTTTCCTGAAAAATTCTGTAAATGGGTCCTTTCTAGTGTTGAACAAGGCAGAGATTAAGTTTAGCTGGTTATGCTGCTGCTAGACCACAGAGGAGTGTCCTTGGAGAGAAAAAGAAATTTCTCAGCACTAGCTTAAGAGAAAAATCTGTTGGCACAAACACAGATGCTTAAAAATAAATATATCATCCATGTAAAAGACTTAGGAACCTAAGGAAATTAGCCTTTATCACAGTCTTTCTGATTTTTTTTTTTTTGTGAGAAGCAGACCATAATGTAGACTGATCTGATGGCCCACGTTAAGTGATACTTTCTTGCTGTAGCAGCAGCTCAGATGCTTCCGTAAATGGAGCATATGATCTGCAATACTTCAAGGAGATACTGACCATATCAGCAGTGGATCCAGCAATACCCCAGTTGCCTTCTATAGCCAAAAAATACTTACATGGAATATGCACTGTTGAATGAAGAATGCTTCTAACACTTTCAGCAATTTGGAGAATAAAACCTGCTGGAATTAAGATGGGGGGGGGGGGAAGCGTTTGAGAAGACCAACTTTCCCAGTGCAGAGATCCTGGTTTTGTTGTTGCTTTTCAAACCAAAGTTTAAAAATTAAATAAAACCTTTGCAGTAGCAGTACTTGAATAAGCGCCCAAAGAGAAGCAATGTGCTACCCACAACCAATGTCAATGATGATTGCAAAGGAAGCTAAGCTTCAGTGAAAGCTAAGGAAGCTTAGTGTTCTGTGACAGCCATGCCGTAGCACTACAAGGATTGTAACCCACTCGCCAAAGCTGTCCCACTGTCAGGCAAGCAAGTTTCTCTTATAGCATACAAACTCTCCATTTATAAGACCTAAGTGTTTTTAAATTATAACACCAACAAGTGTTTAGACTAGGTATTTTCCACTGACTGCTTAAAAAAAAATAAGAAACAAAAAAAACCCAACCAAAAACCCCACCCCACCTACAGTCCAATTTTTCTGTAACCCTTTTGCTTTAAGGTGGGAGCATAGCACCTCCTGAGCCTGTTCACACTCCAACAGCTAAACCCAGGCAAAAAGAAGTGCAGGGTTGGTGTGTGAAAATGCACAGGAGGGGTGCCTTTCAGCAACAGCCACTGCTCCTCATCCTTCCCAGGATGTTACAGCAGCAGTTGTCTAACCTTCTGGGCAAGTTTGCTGCAATGGGCTAAGCATGGCGGGTATTGGGCTTCACTCACTACCACCCTGTTAGTGTGGGCCAAGCCTGGCTTTTGGTGACAGGCAGAGGAAAATGAGTTCAGTAGCTGCTCAAGGAAGAAAATACCTATCTCTGTACAGGTTAGGATGGGCAGACATTGCTACAGCTAGAAGGAAAGGAGACCAAAGGACCCCAGGCTTCTGCAGACAGAGCTATGGCTGGGTGCTGTTGCCAGTGGGAGGGCAGAAGCCAGCCCAAATGCAGGCAAGGAAGACAGGACCCAGAAGTGGGTTTGGTGGTTGGACAGTTCTGGGGACATTCTGTGACCAACAGATCTGTCAGATATGTTAAGATGACCATCGTAAGAGCTACATCCAGCAGAAAGGATGACACTAAAGATGACTCACTATGGTTGCAGAAAGAAATGACCCATTCTGAAGGCCAAAAGAATGTCCCTAAGCTAGAGGTGGACACGCGCCTTGTGAACCTTAACCAGGAACATAAGCTTCACGTGATTTCTAGGAATGGTGGCAGGATATGAAGCTAAGGGAACACTAGTGACAGGCACGCAATAACCATATTTCACAGAGAAAACAGTGATGTACAATACTGCAACAGTGCATTGTTAAGGATTTTATTTTTCTTGACCATGGGAGGAGAAGAGGAACGAAAATGCTGACTTTAAATTTTCAATTAATAGCCATAGGCATTCTGCAGATTTTTGCACTACAGAAAGAGGAGAAGGACCATTACCTTTTCGACTAAATGGAGCTGAGGAATTTAAGTACAGTAAGGATTGCAGAATTACTGACTCCTAAGAAAGAGAGGTCCAGGGTCCACAGCACCAAGTAAAAAGGGTTGACTGTTTTGATGACCTGGCTTTGAATCCTGCTTTGAAATAATTGCAAAGCTTAGGTATTGAGTAGACATGGAGTTTGATGCTGAAGACGGCCATTTCCAGGCACTGTTTTGGCCTAGCGGTACCATTGTCATCACTTGCTCTATACAATAGCCATACAATTTTTTTAAATGTCAAACACCAAACATGGATCAGTGTGTTGTTTAAATAGACAGTTGTAAGACCTACAGCATGTTTCAATTCTACCACTCTTCTCCATCAATTGTTGAAATGTTTAATTACTCCTAGCACTCAAACTGTAGAAATTTATGGCATAAGATACAACTGCATCTTCTGTGTCTCTATGTATTATTAAAAGCTCCCCACAATCAGTTTTCTTTGACATATTTAAGTGCTATACTACCTTCTGTGCTTTTCTTTGATCTGCTGAATACATGTATGGCTTGCATCTTGAGACTTTTTCCCATAACTTTTCATTCTTTGAATTCTCTCCAAGTCTCATTTTCTTTATGAATTAAGATGACCAGTCCATCAATATACAATAATCAAAAGTGCCATATGAAGGGAAGATCACTTTGTTCAGCTTAATAGCTTTCTGTATACTGAAGCACTGTAGCAGAAGTTCACTTCAAGAGGACTCAGAAGACACCAGCCCCTTTTCTAAATCTTTGCTTCATGAGATGCAGTCCCTGTGTTGACTACCTTGGTCTATGTATACTGCCAAAATCAGTACAGACATGATGCTGTCTTGTACCATATTAAATGTTACCGTTATGAGCCCAGCAATCTCATCCTGCTTAATTCTATCATCACAGACAACCATACTGGAAACGTACAAGCCCTTTAAAAACAATGTGGGGGAGGCAGTAGCAAATCCTACCAGTTAAAGCATTTGAAGGGTAACCTAAATCTTCAATTGTATTTCAATTGTATCCCTTTTCCATTATTTTAGATATATATAAAATATAGAATTAAAAAAAACACTCCTGTTTTGACAGTCTTGACAAAGTAAAATGTTGATAATAGTGTTAATGGTGCTTTTAGGGATGGGAAAACAAACTGAAATAGCCTAGAGATTCACATCATGAAGACAAAAGGGAGGTACAAACATTACAAGTGAGAAAGGGAGAAAAAAAAACCTAAACAATAAATAAATGAGAAAATGTCATTTGGTTTTGCTAGGTTCTTCCAAAACAGCCACTACTAATGAAAAGATGTGTCATCTTTCAGTCACTTCAAGCTCTGCCAAAACTATTATCGCATCAAAGACACTGCTTTTTACCTGGTCACAAGGTTACAGAAGACAAGCTTTTTAAACAAGACTTGATTAGCATAAAGGCAAAAATCAGATGAACTAGAAAAGAAAGAGAGAGGAACTGAAGCACAAAGACGCAATCAAAAGTAGTCAAATCTCGGTATTTCGGGTGATAGTTGGGACTAGAGCAGAGACAGTAAAGATGGTAAGATCACCTCAGTCTTTGCTGCCTTGGCTTGGTCTGAGGACTTTGTGATTTCAATGAATCATAACTGAACCCAGAAGTCTGTAAGTGTGGTGACCCACACTGGTGTTGACTTTGCAGGTAAAAGCTGCACATCTTTTCACTCAAGCAATGAACTCTAAAGGAGATAGAGGGGAAGCCCTCCTCTTTCACTATCTAAGCTTAATTTTCAAAACACTGGATCCACTACAATCATATTCCTGTTATCCATCAGATGTTCTTTAAACCAGCAGGAA
>NW_010529652.1:79987-87968 GCF_000687285.1 Phaethon lepturus
TTTTTTTTCCTGACGTTTACAAATAATTTTATGTAACAGACCGAGAGTTGCCATCTGTTACCTCAAACTACTTTTAGGTCTCTATACAACACATCCTGTGGATGTAGCCTACTTTTTTGCTAGTAGATATGGTACTTCATGATTGACAGTAGTAAATACGTTGGACTGTGACTAATGAAATGTTTTGGATTGCTTTCTAACAGTAAGTGCTCCATGTGTACTGTCCTATCAATCACTGTGGCATCTGCAGCTATCATTATGGATGGTATTTCACTTTCTTGAGCATTTATAACTGGATTGAACAATACTGGCATCCATATACAGAATTGCAAATTTTGGCCTTGGGCTTGTGTGCCAGAGTGGATGGGCCCTGGGAAACAGCCCCGTACACGGCTCAGTTCCAGTGAGTTCACTCTCTCTGCCTCTGTTCATTCCTCCAAAGGTGGGTCCCGCTGCTCCGCAGCTGCCTGCAACCCCTCCTGCCACACGTGTCAATAGGAGGCTGCGGAGGGTACCACAAAGACCTCAGAATTACCATAAAGGATTTTCTGGGAAAATGCCAAGTCTGGCCTTGGCATGAGCTGACCACAGCCATCTGGCCAGGCTTATACATGATCATTGTGACCAGCTGAGCCACCTGCATTAGGGCTTCCTGAAGCAGAAGATCCTAATGGCACTTGAACTGTTTGCACGCTGCCTCCAGATTCAACTTCAGCTTGCTGGAGCTCGTGTGGTGGCTGCTGGGGGTCGGTGGGAGCCATGTGATAGCCTAAACACTCCACCATCATGTTGTTAACAACAGCAGAGCCAGCGGTAGTACAAGGCTGGGGAAGGGAGGGGAGAACATATTGCATAAATATTTAAGAACCTCTGCTCCCACTAGACCTTGCACTGATCATTTTATTTGGGTTTCTATTAGCACCACTACTGTTTATCTTCTTGCTTTAAGCCTTGCACTTTGTTGCCTTATTAGACCATTTTTACTTTTCAACCATTAAAAAAGGATTGATAAACTTAAGCACTTGCTTCCTCTGCCATCCTTCCCTATTTTCTTTTCTACTCTAGCCTATAACCATGTACTAAAGCAGCAAAGACAGCAGCTGGGTACAGGATGCATGACAGACCATGTACGACATCAGGGACTAACATGACTAGAAAGCAATCTTTCAGGTGCTGGAAAGAAGACAGACGTTCATGAGGCTGGGGAGTAGTGGAAAAGCTAGGTCACAAGAGAGGGAAGAAACCTGAGGGACCTGGAAAATAATGGTATCGTAGCTGGCAGACTGGCACACCTATAAACTTTTAATGTTTATTGCAGTGCTAGCTCTCACATTGTATATTTGTACATTTTGTACATTGTACATTTGCATTCTGGCCAAACCTACATGGGGTTACACAAAAGCAATCTTACTGCACCCATTCTGACAGCAGCATTTCTTGGGTCCATGTTCAGGTTTTGCAGCAGGAAAGGCCACCATGATACTGATGGCAGGAGCAATAAGCCTAGCTCAAAGGATTACTATTACACTGCCACGCTAGATCCCTAGGCTGCCGAATCTCAGCATCTGACCGAAATCACTGTGTAAATCAGATATGGTTACATGCAACAGAGCAGCACAAGATAGATATGGACCGTGACAATGCATGTGTACATCCTGAAAACATTTATGATTATCACTTCAAGAAGTAAAGCATAGAGATCACATATTTGGTACAGCCCATTGTCTATACAGGTACCAGCCCCTAATGAGGTAAGGCAGGTAGGTAAGTGGAGGTGAAGAAGCGATTTATTTTCTGCTTAGCCTGAGAACTCTAAAGATGACATCATACAGAAAAGTAGATCCTGTTTGTAGTCCTCAACAAATGGTAAGTTTTTGCATCACCATGATATGAATCACCCAATAACATGCATTCAGACACTAGATTTACCCATTCTGAAGTAACTGTCCACCAGAACTGGGTGGTGCAGCAAGGCTTCAGAGAGGGTAGTTGCCCTCTTGACAGTAGGTGTACTGATGCCATGGGGAAAGTGACAGCTCTTCACCCACAGTTGTGAAAATAGGCCTGCTCATGCAGTTGTCCTGGATCTGCTGGCAATTTCTCCCTTCTTCACCTAAGCCAAAACCTCTCCTCAATGAGGGGTAAGTTGCAGTTTGACCTAGACCTGTAAGGAGGAGCAGGCAGCTTTCCAGACAGGAAAGCTGTTGAGCACTAGGATGACAGAAACTCCAACCAGATCACTGTAGACATCCTTGTTCCTTCCTGGGTAACACAGATGGCCTTGAAGCAGTCCTTGCTAGCTGCAAGCAGCAAGAACTAGATGCACTACAGCAGTGAATCGACTTTGCAGGACATGCTGAAGGGCTGCAGTTTATACAAGATCCTTATATAAATTATACATGCTGGTGTAGGCCCTAGGTATGCGACGGATGAACAGTCTCCTCACTTCAGCAGCCTGCATTGCCAAGAATTCAGGAATAGGCTTCATACCGTAAAGCATAGCTGCTGACTTGCAGTACAGAGGTGACCTGTTAATCTGGAAGCAGCCCAGGGCTTCATGAACAAGAGTCAGACTGCACTGTATAGCCTGTGCATCTGTCATAAAGACAGCATTTCAGAGGACTGTACTTTGGCCCTACATCTCCCTCAGCTTCTAATATATGTGTTCAGTTTAGGAAGAGGGAGAACAAAAAGAACACACACCATTAAACATCTACTTTCTTGGCCTCATCTTCCTCTTGGCATAACTCAGAGTTCAGCTACAACACATCTAAAAATCACTCAAGGAAACACACAATAGTGGGATCTGTCCTGTCAACATAGGGGGAACAGAAAATGGATCCAGGTTGTGACTTTCTTACCTGAATTAGTACCTATTACATAGGTCATTGACATAGCAATTTTCGTACCAATTCCTTTGTCTCATTTTTTTGTGGGACATGTGCAAGGCAAAATAGTTGCTTCTTGCAAAGTATGAAATAGAGGCACCCTTCAGAATGGGATGAAGCATACTTTGAGTTGTCTTCAAGTGAAAAAGGCAATTGGGAAATATCCCACTACTTTAGCAATGAGATGTTTAAACATATTTTCATGTAAGTTAGAAGAACCTAATTTTCTTTTAAAACTTCAACCTTCTTTCCAGTGGCTGAAGACAGTTCTTGGCTTCAAAAGTTACTGTGGAGATGGTAGAAAGAAGGAATAAGGCGATCAGGGACCCAGATGGGATCTGAAAACCAGGCATCATAGACACTATATTCTTAGCTGGACTGGAACAAGAGACTTACAGCACTTATAAAGACGGCACAAGACTGAATTTTTTCCATTTGTGTACTGACATATTTGCATCACTAAATTCTGGATGAAAGTCATCTATTGCACCAATACAGTTCTTTGCTGCAGCCTTTGCAACCTTCACCAAAAGCCTAAAACAGGCAGGTAAACTTCAGGAGCTATTAACTGTAAATATATGGGCAGTTTTGCCTGGCTTGCAGAGGCAGCAAGGTACACAAACTAACAGGGCAAGAGTGAGAACTTCAGGTGAAAAGAACATGGAAAGACAGCAGAAATAAGCAAACTTGGGAAGATAAACTGGAAGACCAGGTAAGAGAGCCCTTTATGCAGTAAAATCTTGGCCAGGGAGAAGAAACAGAAGCTCACTTCCAGTTTTCAGATTCTCTTCCCAGACCAAACACAGCAGCTCTTTTCACCGTGACGTCGCACTTTCCGTGCCCAAGGGCACACTCCAGCCCCTTCCCATTAAATACAAGCCTTTCACTTCAGTGATTCCACTAAATCCCTAGTAAATGTAACTTTTTCTGTTATATTTCTCATCTTTCCCCACCTTTCACACTTTCTGTGGCAGGACACATGTTCTTTTTTGACAGAAATTCACAAACCCTGTACATTAACACAGCTCAAAGGCCAAAAGACTCTCAGCTAAAAACTCAACTAGCTCAGCTAAAAGGTTGAGTACTTTCTCAAAAATAAATTTATAAATTTGTATAAATTATGATCCAAATATTTGTTAGAAGACTAATAGTATTCTACATAACTAAAATCTAGGTACTTAAGAGTTTCCCAAACATTCAAACTTATGTTTTGAATGATATTTCTATTTCTGCTACAAAAATAATCTCTCCAGAGGCATACACCATGAATATATATAAAAAATATATAAAACCTCTAGAAGCAATGTTCTAGAACCAATTTTTATCATTTCATTGAGTAACTCTTAAGCACAGGACCAGTGTAAGTTGCAAGTAAACTAATTCAAATATAAAGAATGCAGTTCACTCTCATTTATAATTACTAGTATAAGCTTTTCCTTAAGTTAACTTAGTACTTATTCTTACAAAGAAAGCATCCAATGGGAAACTGTACGTGTAACTTGTGAAATGCATTGATGTATTTTAAGTAAGCGCTTACGTATTTATAGACGTAACTCTCTAGAAACTGGCGTTTCCTCTTACTGTCTTAAGCTGCTTCCCAGTGTAAGTGGGAGGTCTCACTCATTATGTGCATGGCCCAGGATCTATTAAAGTAGAAGAACTAAGCCAGCCCCTAGTGAAGACAAGTTCTCGAATATCAATTTCGCTAGCATGGGAACACAGCACTCTCCTTGGTGACAGAGAGGGCAACTGCACCCTGCAGGGAAGCAACTATCTTGAATCTAAGATTTTAGGTTGATGCGTGCCAGTATCTTTACAAGCAGCATTGACAGACAGTAGCTGGAGGGGTGAGCAGCTGGTGACTGCTCTTCACAAAATAGGTAAGACAATAGTGCAAGAAGACATCAAACCAGGGAATAAGAGCATCTAAAGCTTAATCGACTATGCCGTGAATCTCAATGCATTTTTATTATTCCATGAGTCAAAAGAAGTGCTCAGAAAAGCTAGTGAGGAACATTTCTTGCAGTACTTTCTCACCCAGCACAGCAAACAATACACAATAGGGATACTATAAACTAAATAACTTTGCACAGAAATTCCATCAACTCAGCCATGTGCCTATTTTAATGTTTCTATAACAAATTCACACAAGAAGTTTGACTGAATGAAACCTCTGAAGAATAAAGGGGGAAAAAATTTCAGCAAGAAACAATGCCATTGACAATAATGTGCCAGCAGTACAGCTTTTTAATTGGCACTATGCAATTTTTCTTTCCAAACTAATTCATCAAATCACAATAAAGGATCACGGAATTCACAAGACATGAGCTACTCTTTCCACTTTAGGTTTTCACAGTGTTTTCAGAAATATCAGCTTCGACTTCTACAACATCACTAAGGTAAGAGACTCCATTCAAACTGAAGAATTAATCTTTTTGCCTCAAAGCATGATGTCACAGACTTCATGTAAGCTATGCAAGTTGGACAGTTAAGCAGCAAGGTCTGAGACTAGGACAATGCTAAGGATGGAACTTGTCTGGACTAATATCTATACTTTGAATGCAAGACTGAGAAATGTTCTGAACTAAGAAATGTGTGGCTATCTCTAAGCAAAGCTAAGCATCTTGAATGCAACTGCTCAAGGAAATAATTCACATGTACACACCTAAAAGCCACCAAGCAATACGTAACAGAGACCGCTGTGGACATGAGGACAAACCACCTCATGCATTACACAACATCTCACCGGGAGTCCCCGTACCTGCATTATTTCAGTAGCATGATCTTATTTTAGTACAGGCTCTTAACATTCTCCTCAACTCTGAAGTCACCATCCAGAGCACAAAAAACTGATTACTCAAGTGGCAAATGAAGTTTAAAGGATATATTTTACACAGGAGATAGATAAACTAAGTGCTTAATGATAGTACACTTGAACACATCTTCTCCCATTGATTCTCTCCCTCAAACCCAAAAAGCTACAAAGAAAACCAAGTTCTAGTTTTACCCAACTTCCCTGAGCATAAGAAGAGAGGACAATTGCACACCACCCACCTACAGGCACTTAGCTTAGCTGAAGCTCCTTCATGCCCCTTACAATCAACATAGAGACAAGCTCCTTGAAAGGATAATTCAGATCAACTAATGCTAAGGCACTTGAAAGCATGATTTACATCAGGGATCTCTCTCTACTGAAGAGAAAGGGACTCGTGGATTAGCCAGCTAAAAGATATGCCTACATGTAGATGGTAAAAATACCACCCTAACTTCCAGATGAAACCTCAAGAGGCTCTGTTTGAGATACGCTGTTTGCAGGATGTGAAAAGCGGGTAGCTGTTGTATCATTTTTGCCCTTTTCAGTTAAGACAGGGGAAAAAAAAAAGCCATGGTGTGTTTTAGATTCGTGGACAGTCAACAATTATGACAGCTATTTTACTTCAAAGAATATATACTAGTAAGAACACTTAATATGTTAGTTTATTTGGGAGCATGAAAATGCCTAGCTTTTTAAAAGTTTAGTTCATGACAAAGCTTGAATTACCAGAATAACACATTGCACTGGGTAGAAATGAAATATCACCAAATTACTCTTGTCAGCAAGTATGATGTTCCCTATGTTCTGCAAGGAACTTTACGTTCAGTAGAGGTGCAAAAGCAACCATTGTATGTCTTCCAAACACATGATGAGGCCAAGCAATTAAAAAAAAAAAAGAGGCAAAGTTAAATACCTGTAAGTTGCCCAACTCTTCCCAATATTAGTAATACATTAGATCTGTGAATTAGAAGCAGTATTAAGGCACCAACTTCTCTTCAAGTGTTTAGTGAGAGCTTTAACTTTCACTATGAACTCAAAAGATTAGCTACAACCTGTTCATAGTTACGTCTCATAAAGACTGAAAAATTAACTCATTTTTAAAAACCATAAGAGACAGTTATGCGCATTTATTGTACATGTTTTAATATATGCCAAGCTGAAGCCATTGTAATAAGTGATCAACACACTAAAATTCATACCAAAAATATATTCTTAGCAATCACTATAAATATACCAGCAATTTTAATTAATTCACAGTACCAGATTCATGGGTTTGCTTTTCACAGTAAGTCAAAATATACAGGAAAAATATCTCAGAAGATCACCTAAAAAATTGTTAGCACCAAGCAGTACAATTCGTCAACTATGCTGTAAAAAGACTACCTTATCAATGTAAGGAAAGCGGTAATTACATATTTTCACTTTTGTTCGATAAATATTCAGGATTTTTTACCATTCAAACAAGAGCACTTAATATCACACATACAAGTTTTGCACATTCAGAACACAGAAAATACAAGTCAGTCATTGATCTCTGTCTTCACAAAATAGAAAATCCACCTCTTTCAGGGGTGCCATGTGAATAATGTCTCAGCATGAGAAGAAATGCAGACACTTGCTCTTCAGCTCAGATTCAGGTGCCCTCCAAAGAGTGTGAAACTAATGGGTTTTCATCCAGCTCTGCGAAAGGAGCAGCATCCGACTGATGGGGTCGAACCCCAGTACTCATCTCAGCAGCCAAGGCTAGCCTCCTTCTGCAGAAGTAGGAGAAGGAATTGTTGCCACCTCAGCAGCATGCAATCCCGGGAAAACAAAGGGGATTCCCATTGTCATTGTCTTCATCTGCAGCTGATCATCACCAGCACTAGCAAGGCAGTAGCTTGCGCAGTTATCTCCACAGCGGGCAATGTCACAACCCGACCAACAGCACAAACTACTACCTCAGCCAGGGCCCTGGTGCACCCGACCCCTTCTGAAAGGGGGAAACAAGCAGACAGACAACACAGCAACGATAAATGAAATTAGAGGGAAAAACAGCAGAAAGATAAAAGGGCTCTAGGGTCTTTTGATGATCCTCGTCTCCTTTATCTGCTGCAGACATCAACCAGGCTCCTCTCGCCTGACTGAAAAGCAAAGGGAAACCCCGCCCAGCTCCCTCCCCAGCTTTGCCCTTTTCCTTGCATGACCTGAAACCGACGGGAAGAGCTTCATTTATCAGATACATTACAGACCCCAGCTGATACAGCAAAGATCACGTTTAATTTCAAACAGCCACAGT
>NW_010529653.1:0-13128 GCF_000687285.1 Phaethon lepturus
CCCTCCAGCAGATCAACACTCTCACCCAATATTGGAGAGAGTTAAGTGAAGTGATCTATCCAAATAGGTGCTGTGTCAATAAGTACAGAAAGAATAACTGCAAACTTCTTCACAGGGCTTGAGAAAAGGTGCTGACCTCTTCACATATCCTCTGTTTTCTATGATTTTTCTAAAAGCTCATTTAGTAAAGATTAATGTTTAACATGCAACAAGGTTAAGAAAGCAAAAAAAGGTAACTTTGGAATGGGATGGTGAGTAATACGAAAAATGTAATCATTTACTGGAGCAGGCTGACCGTGGAGGCTGTGGAATTTCCCTCCTTGCTGGTTTCCAAGAGCTGACTGGAGAAAGCCCCGAGAAGCCTGCTCTAAACCGAGCCTTATGTAGATCATGAGGCGACCTGCAGAGGTCCCTCCTGACCTTCATTATTCTGTGTTTCTATGCCTTTAATGAAATCAGTGGAGCAACTACGTTTGGGCACGAAAAAAACTTCCATCCATCTGGAAGAAGCTTTTGAATCCTCTGACAGAAAGGAAGTGATGAGGTTCATTAAAGGACTCCACTGTAAGGAGTACAAGTACTAGGAAATGGGAGTGGGAATTTTACTCGCTCATGCTCTCATACCAACATGCTCACTAGCAAGGGACACCATCTGTCAAGTCCTCAATATGTCTTTCAGGTTCTAAGGTTGGTGACAAGATGCTGTGACTGTGTGACATACGCTGCCATCTGTAACACCCTTTCATGCTGTCTTTTTCTCCTGTTTTTCTCACTAAGCAATTGAAAGAATGAGAGCACACATGACAAGATGTGTGAACACCCTTTTTTTGGATGTTCCTTTTTCTGTGTCACCCCTGTGCATCGTTAGGATTTTTTACCTGTCTGCCTATCTGAGTCTTCTACCTGTCCACCTTTCCTGTTTCTCTGCCTGGGTCACTTAAAAACTTCAAGCCTGTTCTTTATATTCACATCACCAGCTCTTAATGACTTTAGTTTGTCCCTTGGTTTAAACTACTATTGGACTGTCTGCTTTCCTCCTGATCTGGGTGTCATGACGGGTCCTATGTAGATGTGCTGTGACCTTGATGACGTGCTGATCTATATATTCGGTACAGAACTGAGAGACTAAGGTTTATGCCTGCTGTTCAGACTGGGCGGGTTCAGACCACAGTGCTAACTTTCACTTGAGGAGAAGGTCTATGTGGAGAAGATGTTTGTTTGTTTTTCTGTTTTTGTTTCACTTACCATCTGTATGAATTGAAAGGGATGTTTATAGGAGGAACTGCGGCTATCTTTCACACAAGGCACTGCACAACCTGCTCTAATTGGACCTGTGTCGAGTAAATGGACGGACTAGACGGCCTCTGCTGGTCTCTTCCAAACCTTCACACTACCCTGTGAATCTGCGAAAGTGCCATATTCTGCGATCAGAAGCTGAAAGTGTTTCTTGGAAACACAGCCTTGTCTACATTCACCTGAGTTTTATTGCAATGTTCCTGATAGGAAGCTCTTCTGAAAGCCATTAGCATTAGTTCCAAACTATCAATTAAGCAACGCAGAGTTAGCCTGTGAAGCCAGACGTATGCACCACTAAAACTGTGAATCCTGCTACTCTCACGAAGAGCCTACCTTAGGTGCGACTATCTAAAAGGGGATGCCCAGTCATATTTTGTGCTTTGCCTCTGGTTCTGCCGTGGTTTAACCCCAGCTGGCAACTAAGCAGCGCACAGCGGCTCAGCCACTCCACCTCGGGTTTACCTAGAGGCGACAAAGTGAGAAAACTCGTGGGTTGAGATAAGGACAGTTTAACAGGTAAAGCAAAAGCCGCGCACACAAGCAGAGCAGAACAAGGAATTCACTCACTGCTCCCCACGGGCAGGCAGGAGTTCAGCCATCCCCAGGGAAGCAGGGCTGCATCACGCGTAATGGTGACTTGGGAAGACAGACGCCATCACTCCCAACGCCCCTACTTCCTCCTCCTCCCCCTCTCTTTTATTCCTGAGCACGACGTCATATGGTATGGGATATCCCTTTGGTCAGCTGGAGTCAGCTGTCCCGGCTGTGCCCCCTCCCAGCTCCCCGCGGCCTACTTGTTGTGGGGCAGTGTGGGAAGCAGAGAAGGCCGTGGTGCGGTGTAAGCACCGCTCATTAGTAACTAAAGCGTCCCTGTGTTACCAACGCTGTTTCCAGCACAAATCCAAGGCACAGCCCCATGCAAGCTCCTATAAAGAAATTTAACTCTATCCCAGCCAAGGCCAGCACAGGTTCACATAGTCTTGTCAGATCGGATACAGACGTAGTCATGCGCACTGACTGCTAGTTATAGCGAGTTTAACTCTTCCTGAATATAATAAGAATGATCTGAGGCTGAACAATAGCCAGCAATGTCACTAAAAGGTTCAGAAAAGACCAAATTGACAAGCCAAAATTTCCTGTAGAGCTCATTCTTCACATCACAGGTAGCCATCTTTTCACAGCAAAGCCTCAGAGACTAGCTTGTGTAGAATACTGCCGCTCTCTTTTCAGGCAGGTTTTTAATGTCTGAACTATATTAAATCTGCCTTCTGAAGACAAGCAGTTTCTGACCATAATTCATGATGGAAAAAGACATTGTAAATTGTATGTATGTCACCTCTTCGTTACAAAGAGGTGTTGCTAATGTTGCTACTTTCAAGTGACTTCTTGTCTTTGAAAGTTAATAAAGGTGGTTGCCAGCTATAGAAAGTTTGAGACAAAACACTGATTGGAAATATCCACCGAGGGTATGCTGTTGCTCATAATATCCTCACAATGAACTGACAGATTTTAAGATACTTCCAGTATTCCAGTGGGTATTTTTGTATCCTCTGGAAGCCACTTTATAATTTCAGTTTCCATCATAAGTTTTCAACCCCAGAAAGATGAAATGATACTTACACTGTCATCTGTAACACCCTTTCATGCTGTCTTTTTCTCCTGTTTTTCTCACTAAGCAATCGAAAGAACAAGAGCTCGTATGAGTGAGGTTCTCTACTGGCAATAAAAAATGTTGAACCAAAAATGCAACAGTATCCTTAATTCAGTATCACGTGCCTCGGTCCTATAGTCATCTTTTTGACCATTTTGACCATGGAGAACACCTGCGCAATGTCTAAACCTGGTACCTGTACAGAAGATAGAAGAAGTTTGATGACTTCCCTTCCTGCACCCAAGCTTCATCAGAGTAGTATGGTCCAAATGTATGTTATTCAGTTACAACTGAATACTTTATTCTAAAAATTGCCCTATTTGCCTTGTTTGTAATTGTTGATCACATACATGTGAAAAGACTGGTTGTATTTCATTTCTCCTTGAACATTAATAGAGCTAAATGTTAAACTAACAAGGTTCCCCATAAAAAGCCTGTTAAATGTAACATGGATCACATTTCAAAATTACTAAAACTGTAAGGAGCATTTCAGTACAAAACCAAATCCAGCTTTACTGCCAGGTGCAAAAAAAAAAACAAAACAAAAAAAACCACACAAACCCAAACCTAAAAAAAACCACTTTAGTTGATTGGGTTTTAATTTCTAAAAGTAATAGCCCTGGCCAGATAATTGTATGAGAAATAGCGCTGAACTATCATTAACACTCATGAACAGTATCTCAGACTTTTAATCTCCCTTAGCCAGTCATTCACTCCCCCACAATACTCTCTGTATTGAGCCACCTATTCATGTAAAAACTACACTAAAAATGGCAGAGTCACACTGTAAAATCAAATGATTGACTGTCTAAATCAGGTTTATATATATTAAGGCAAAGTTATATTTGTAATACATTTATATCAATCATATATAAACATATATTTGTATATATTTATGTAATGTTTATATGCTTAGGCAGAGTTCTTCTTTAATAAATGATTACATTTTAATTGTATCCTAGCAGTGGACATCTGGAAGAAAGGTAATGCTGTAGGGCTTTTTCTTTATTCCTGATTTCTGCTACAGGAACCAACAAGTTTACAGAGCTAAACACATCCCATAACTGGGGAGGAGAGATTGTTTATTACTCTGTAATACAGAGTAATGGAGTAAAAGAGAGTAATAGAGTAGACCCAGCACTGCACAAGCACAGAACAAACAACCTCTGTGTGAAGCAGACTACAGTCTAAATAGATCTCTGATTTGTTCAATATTATGTGATTATTCCTGGCAAGCCACAATACTGAAAGAAACTAGCTGCTGGTTATCTACTAGAAGAGATTAGTTGCTATTAATTTAGAACTTTCCCAAATAGATTTCCTGATTATTATTTTTTTTTATTTTTTTTTATCCACTAGACAATATCTGTAAAGCATTTACTTCATCTTCAAGCTACCAGACTCAGGACCTCTATTTTTACCTCTTTTCTGAAATGCTTTTGGATTTAGTTACAATGATCTTATTACTTCAAATCCAGCAATGGTTTTAGCTTTAAAAAAAGATTGCATAAAGATAAACTTAAAGCTGAGTGACATCATACCACCTGGTGGTATACAGTCTGGACTGTAACCATATCTTTTAATCTCAACTAACTGACTACTTTACAGTCATAATTAATTGCACAATGGGTGAGGAAAAGGAACAGTAAAAAAATAAATAAGACCTATCTGTACAACAAAATGGATATCCTAGAGGCAATTTAACCATATGCTATATGGTTAGCTATATGCTATATGGTATGTAGAAAAGCAGTGAGGCATGCTTTGTTTAAATATATTTTTGTAAGGAAAAGCTCCATGGAGCATTGAAGTTTTGGGTATACTACAGTTTATGGGGAACAGATGACTGAAGAGCCTTGTCTTAGACTTCTTGAGTGACACATGAAAGATGCTAGTGATTTTATTCTGTGGCAGTAAGGCTCAAAACTATAAATTCTTGAAGTTCCACTCCCAGATGTTTCATTCATGACAGGACAGATTGAGCGTGAAGGGCAGAGATGACAATCAAGGGTTCTGTCATAGGAAGGCATTATATGTTAAATAGAGGCACAATTCCCCACAGATCCCTGCTCATACTTACGGGCAAATCACAATGTATGTTTTTCAGATGTTTTCCATTAATACTAGCACAGGGGAGCATGGATCTTTTTGCCACTCTTGTCTCATTTTCTTTGCAGCAAGAAGCTCCTGTGATAAAAGCATCAAAACATTTTCCCTCATGTCTGAGCAATTGCTCAGGATACTTTGTGCAAAACTGCATCTGACAAGGCAGCCTCTACACTGTTTTCTCTAAACTAGAAGTTATATACCAAAGTACAATCGCTAAATATAGCTACAACAATGAAATATACTCCTAGTAGTTTCCAAGAAAAATGTATAGATCAGAAGTAACTGAATATGCTCACTAGGCATCATGAGACTGTTAGCAATTATATATAGCACTGTAGATATCAAACAGATGCAACATTTAGTAAATAGCAGAGTGAGACAAAGCATTAAGATAGCGTACATATAATCTTAAGATAAACATGCTCCACTTTCAAAGAGCTGCACAGAATTTTAATTAGGCAGCTACTACCACAGTGGGATCGTGTGGTAAGGAGCCATTTGACAGTCTCTGGGAAGAGGCAGGAGTGTTATTAAGCCATTCTTTTTACCATGATCACTGTCTTTTACTGCATATATTGGGAGATGAGTGAGGAAATTTTTGACTAATATAGAAAAGAACTCAATGAATTTATGAGTCAGAGAGATTATAAAATTATTACTGGAAAAGTGTTGGGTCTGGAAAGTAGATTATGGGAGCTGCTTTAACTGGGAGTCTTCATACTGGGATTACTACAGTTTTTTGAGTTTTGGCATCTCTTTTTCTCCCTTCTGTTGCAAGCAGCAGACAACACTTCCATTTTTCTCGAGTTCTTTCCTCCCTTTTCAGTAGAGTTTTGTCATCGGGTTGGTTGGTACTGAGGGTGGCTTGGGCCTGAGGGGGGACATCTCTGACCCTGCTCTCCCAAGCAGTCCCTGGTCCCCATTTTCCTCTTTGTGTCCCTCCATGGACACAAAAGAGGCAGGGTTGTGGTTTCTTTTTCTGCTTCGTTCTGTTCCATACAACTTATACTGATGTATACATATAACCTACAGCTGTGCCTACTGCTTTATCTAAAGCCCTCTTTAGAAAAAGATTGCTTTGAAACATAGCTAGCATTACTGGATTATAAAAATAGCGGAGCCTTTTTTTTTTGGCCTCTATAGGAGCTGTTTTAATTGAAAAACATTTTTGCTATCAATGTTTTCTGAAATTACTTGCATGAAGATTTCAAAAATAAGCAGCTTAAGTGCTTTAAAAGACAGTCTTTTACTCAATCAGTAGAGGATTGGAAATATATTTGTATCATTACCATTGATAAAGAAAGATTTAATTAAATCTCTGCAACTGTTGTGAAGGAAGATTTTCACTTTAATTCCTGTGAAATGTGCTTCAGAAGAATTGGGGTAAGTAAGATTGTTCATGATTACTATAGTAGTCTCAGGACCGCAATATACTATCAGGTGTTTTATCTCCTGAGTAGGAATAAATATAACTGTAAAGTACTCTTAAAGGGACAGAAAATTCAACAGTCCAGAATATATAAGAAAAATGTAGTAGAGCATTTCAAACACTTTACCTACCTTTGGTATTACACAGCTCCAGCTATGTAGAAGCATGTGACTAAGTAAAAATATTTAATACTTTGATATCAAAATATTCACTGATGTGGGGATGTCACTGTGTTAGGCAGCCAGCATGCTTCTGAGTACATGACTGTAAGCACGTCTGCACTCAATAAGTATAATCTTTTTAAAATATGGCCCCAAATTTAAGATTTCTAGCTGAATCTGAGAAGTACAATTCCCATTGAATTCCAACAGGATCTCCATACCAAATTCTTTAACGTCTTTTCCTTGTTTCCGCAGCTTTAAAATTATGATAATTTTAAGTACTTCTACTCTCCATTTGTTTCTGGTCTGGTATTAGGGAATTTTTTTTTCAGGGTACTCACAGACATAGGCAAGTCCTTGTGAGATTTGCCTGGCTTCAGTTAATAATCAGTATTCTACTACATCATGCAACATGGAAACAAGGCAGCTCTTTACTTTAGGTCATAACACTTGCAGTGTTACAACTTAAACACTAGCAGTTCATACCTGAAAAATATCCTTGCTGATGGATTAACATTAGCTGGGGGTAACTTGGATCAATGGTATCTTTGCTCAGGATAAAACACCAGATGGGTATTATAGCTGACGCATAACGCTATGAAATTTACTTCAGGAGAAACAAATTACCATCCGTCTCAGTTAAGCTAAAGTACATGCATTTGAACATACTTGAAATCACAAAGCAATTCCTCTGTGTTCTGGAGCACCGATAATCCAATATCCATTTATCACGTTCTATGAGTAAAACTGAGAAATACACTCCACCCTCTCCAAAAAGTCATCAAAGGGACAGAGTAAAATATTTTTATTGATACTTTTATCAAAATCTACAGTCCCTAAATGCTTCAGAAGGTTATTGAGAAGTAGAATACAATATGCAATGTCCAGTCACAAACTTCCTCAAAATAAACATTAAGAATATCCTGGTTCACTTTCAGGTATTCAGGCTCTTACAAATAAGAAAAAAGGATTTGCTTTACACTGAACTTCTTCAGAACTCCTGTATTGGTATGTACATTAACATAAAGAACTTTGAAGAATATTTATGTCCAGCTATTTCATCTCAGCATCTCTGATCATTTTGAAATGATATAGAAATGATCCAAGTGTATAGTAACAGATGTGTGTTACCAATGTAATATAAGCAATGCAATATAAACAGCCATTTAAGCTATTTTTAGATAATACATTTTTCCTTTACAGATATGAAAAAGTCTGCATAAAACATTAAGTACTTTTAAATTATTACTGTTCTCCTCTGCATAGTTCTAAATATGACGAAGAACAGGCAGTCAAGGAGACTGACTGAAATACCTCAGTTTAATCAAAGCTCAAGAAAGGCATTTGTGTTGTTCCTTTTGCCATTTTTTGTTCTTTACATTCACTCAATGTGTTTTATTTCAGATTAGATTTTAATGCTTTTGGCAATGCAACTTACAAAGCCCAGGAAACGGAAAGTGCTGGAAATAAAGCAGCTACAGCTACGGAACAAGTTTCCTGAAGAGACTAGAACATGGAAGGATGGGCCTTTTATGAAAGTAGGATATTTTATCTATTTTATCTATTTTGTTTATTTTATATCCTTTTATCTATTCTACCTTTTACGAAGGTAGAATAGATATTTTTATTTGAGTTTGTTTTCAATTTTTTCTCTTCAATATTGAAATAATTTCATTGAATTACTTTTTAAATGAGCAAAGATAAACAGAAAGAATGTACTAGCTGATCCATGTCAGAAACTGACTTTACAGCTGAATTTACATTTTGGCATCCTGATGTGTTGGGGATATTATGCAAACCTGGACAATGTCGGTATCCTTTCCCTGAGTTTCCATATGGAAATGGAAATATGGAAAGTTACACAGCTTGTCAGGCTTTTTTCATGCTTTCAGGGGAGTAAAACTGCAGCTTTATGCTTTTTGAAATAATACTGAGAGGTGCTTGTATTTGATTATTATTGTTACCTTTCTCCATCTGTTCAGCACATCTAGATTTAACTGTAGTGCAGACTGGAAGCTCTAGTAGAGCAGTGACTGACTGTTTCTATGCCGCTACTTCTCTCTTTCTTAGCACAATGGGACCTCGGTGCACCGCAAAGGTGCACCAATACACCATAAGACCTGAATGATTTGGATACAGCAATACATACACTAAGGATATACTTGCTCACTGGAATGTTTTGTTATCTACCTTGGTTGAGTTCAGTACCTTAATGACTAAAAGATCTGTGGCACTGATCCGTACTGGTATTGTTTTACACAAATGGCTTTAGTACTTTACCACTCTCGGTTTATAATGAGATACATAGCTAAATTGATGGAGTAAGAAATATAATGTTATCATTACTTTTTAAAAATAACAACCTTTAAAGTTGAATTGCTGTAAAACAAGGATAAACGGAAGTAATTTTAATCTATTATATATATTTAATTAACTAGGTATTCAATATATCAACAATTATTTTATTCAAGAAAAAATAAGGCCGTTACTATAATACTGTACATAGAAATACAAAGTCATCTGAAAGCTAATGGGAAGTGTCCTCACCAATGTCTGGTTGCATATTCTTTATAATATCATGGTATGCCCAAGGCTTATTGGAGCAACACTTTATACAACCGTTGCAATCTGCAAAAACGTCTTCAAAGATCAACTTAGTGCAATGAAAGGTCATCTTCACTTCCATTTTCTGCCTATAGTTTAGATAAATGTGCTTAGATCCCTGTGAAGCTCAGAGAATTGCAAGCTAACATGGAATACCGCCGTAAGATTGGCATTATTATGCTTTTTAAAGTTTTAAAGTCCCCTCCTTGACATCAGCAAACATTCTGGCTGTGCCTGTGCTAATCAAATCCTAAGCAGATGTTGCTTTCTGTACTAGGGCCAAGGATTATACTCCCAGAATATGAGGCAGACGCTCATCAGAGGTAGTTAACAATTTTTAAGCAGAACTGGAACTTCTTAATCAAATATTCGCCAAACAGAAAATCTGTGGGGAATGAGATGTTGGACCATGTATTTATTTGCAGTTGTTATTTGAAGTAAACTGTTTTATGAAAGTAAAATTTTCTTAAGATCTATTTAAAATAAACCCAGCTAGCTAGCTGCAGAGCAATCCAATTAGTTTAAAACTACAAAAGTTAACTGTTCCATTAAATTGTCTGGGTCACTCAGGAAATCATGTGCATCATTTGCAATCAAATGAAAATAAATGCACTATCAGGAATTGCATCTGCGTTAATTAAAAGATTAAAGAATGATTATGTAATCATGATGACACATGTGCAATGAAATCATTCTAACTGCCCAAAATTTAGCCAAGTCTATTTTGTGGAAGACAATCAAAATGAAAATGAAGAGGGTTGTAGCATTCATGGATTATTATAACTGATGAAGAAAAACAACAAAACCCATGGCTCTCCTTTAAAAGCACACATATATAGACAACCAGTTTGACTCTTTCCATACCCCAAATAAACTGGGATACTGGTGTGCAGGTATCCACTTTTGTAACACCTAAACTATCTGTAGTCTGGATACAGTATAGATATATTTGTGTAGCACCCGCTAACCTGTTATCAGGAATCTGCAAGTACATAGCCTCTAGCCTGATGCATGTAAGTCTGCACAGTGCTGTGCCACACTACACAAGAAGGGGAGCAGTGAAAAATTTACTATCTTAGGTGATTTCTACCCAATACAAGTACATCTTCGCTATGATGCATTTCATGCCACAGGCATGTTCATAATTGCTGTTCTTGTCTCCTCCAGAAAGACCTCTGGGCTTGCCCAGGGACCTGAGGTAGTCTGCGCAGCCCTGTGCATTATTGCTTGCTCCAGCATGAGGTGCGGGACTGCTTTATGACCTAGGGGTGCAGCATGTACTTCTGTCCTAAAAAAAATAAAGGCATAGGAAGCAAGAGAGAGGCAGGAGGTGTACAGCTATTTAAATGGAAGCTAGCCTCAGCAGTGAACCAGGAATCAAGAATCCTCATTCTTAGACAGATACATGGGTCCAAATTTTCTAATCCGATCACATGTATTCAGAGACTGAACGGCTGGATTTCTAGTGATGTTGGACAACTTTAGTTCTCTCTGAAGTCACATTCCAAGGACAGTTTTTAAACTATCTTTTGCTAGAATTAGCACAGAAATTTAATCTTACCTAACAATATCTTACAAAACTTTAAGATGATTTATGCAATCTTAATTTATCCTTCGTGTGTATTAGGGCACAGTCTTTAATTGTATCATCCCACTTCATTTTTTTTTCCTCAGTACTCCAGCTAAAGACTTTAGTAGCATTGTAAGATCTGAAAGGAAGTATACCATCAGAAAAGGATTCACCTTTCTAAAAGGCAGTTCTACCTGTGAAGTCACATTGTGTATTGTTGCAAGTTATGGAACTAACTCGGGCACACTTGAATTGACAAAAATTGCCAAGATACTCAGAAAAATGACACTTCCTATCACCAGAAAAGTGACAGGATAAGGATTGTTTTGCAGACGTAACTAGTAATCTTGTAAAAGACACCTCCTCAGTGGATTCCGTTGTGGAACAAGGTACAGTGATAATTTAATCTATATACTGAAAGGCAAAGAATAATGAGTTTTGCAGTGATCTCTCAGCTGCTTTTAAATCCTGAGGTGAGAATGAGTCAGCAGTATATTCCTATACCTGGATAGCAGCCACAGCTTGTGCTATAAGAGGCCTCTGGAACTGAAAAGGTTCTCCCAGAGAAAGAACTCAGAGGGGAGATTCAGCAATGTAACGATAAAGAAATTAGGGAAAAATAAGAAATACAGAGGCCTTTTTCTATTGTTTCATAACAACAGATTGTCTGTCCTATCCTTCCCTCTCACTAACAGTGCAAGTGTGCCTTTAATTCTGGAAAGGTGTGAAGAGAAGCCTGCCTCACCTTGGCAGAGCACTGGGATGCTCTGGCTCTACCCCAGGCTCTTATCTGACAGTGGTACAACGCTGCCTGTCTTTCAGAGAAAGCAAGCTGGTTTTGCTATGAAACAACTGCGTGTTATAACAGTGTGATTCAGAAACAGTGGAAATGTGTCATGCCATGGATGTTTTAAAACCCGTTTGGGACAGTTAGGAAAACCACACTGAAAACAGGAGTTCTTTAATCCTGAAATCCTGAGTACAGAAACAACAGATTTTGCTTCTCATGCTTCAGAATGCTGTTGCATACTTCTCGTGCAACATAATATTACAACGAAGGAACAGGCTTGAAGGGATTACAAGATTAGTTGTCATGTAAGGGGAGAAATCACATAAGCCTTGCAAACAGAACACGCTGAGTACACAGGCATTAAATGACATGCTCGTTTATACACGAGGGAAGGATGTAGCAGCCACCTTACTGCATGTGTCTGAATCTATGCAGGGAGAGAACGTCAGAGTAGTTTCTCTGCAATCTCAGCGTGGCTCTCCCACTGGAGATGGCTGGAAGTGTGGCCCTCCAGCAGTCAGCTACTTGGTACATCTCTGCAATGACTGGATCAAATCCCATCTCTGTGCCATTTATAACTGAATTATATATATATAATATATATGTGTCATATATGACTGAATTATAACGAGTCACTCCCTATTGCCTCTATGTATTTCATGTATCAAAACAGTATCAAAACAGACCTGATTAATGGCATCCACATTCAAGCGACCTTTCCTCTAGTTGCTGTTACTGGTTATCAGTAATTTCACGAAAGGTGGCCATGGTTGTTTTGGTAGAGGATAAAACCTGTTGATTATAGGGAGAAATTGCTGCTGATATTAAATCTCATTCTTCCTATTTTTTTGATAAAGCAGTTCTGCTAAAAAGTTTTGCAAGTGTAACCCAGAAGAAGCAATTCTGTCTTTACAGTTTGTCATAGCAGATGAGGGAGAATTAAAAATAAGTTAGTAGAAGCTGTCAGGCAGAAGTGACCTGTGTACCAGGGAAGTCAAGAGGCTTGGAATAGCTCCAATTTTCTCTGGGAGCTATTTGAACTAAAATGTGCTCTTTTAATGCATTTTGGCAATTTGAGTAGGTTTACAAATTAAGTAACAGTGTATGCTTAGACTGTTTTTAGGGGATTTTGTTTTGTTTTTTGTAGAAATCCTAACTAGATGCCTTCCTGGAAAAAAGTAGGAGAAAGGAAACTTTTCTACAAACAGTACTACACTGAAAGCTGCTAATGACTGCAATCCAAGAATCACTTGGATCTATGAGGATTAGAGACTCAACCCAATGAACACATCAGAATTGTGCTTTTGGCTCAGGACACAGAGCAGTTAGGGCTCCTTAAAATAGTAAGCGCAATGAATGGGCAACTCAGTGCAGCAATCTGCACGGTATGTCAGAGATAAGCCATGTGGGTTTACGGATTTGCCAAGCTGGAAGGATAGATAGGGTGAACAGAGGGGCAAGTGTATGAAATGGAGACAGAGAGTCTGGAACAGCAGATGAAAGTCAAAATAACTCTAA
>NW_010529653.1:13159-32084 GCF_000687285.1 Phaethon lepturus
TCAAGAGCTGATCTCCTTCCTAAAGTGTCCTGTCTTTCATGCTGATGACATGTCTGTAGGTCAGGGTTAAAATGTTCACACTGTGCTCATGAAGAGGTAAGTGCCAGATAGCTGGTCTGTGGCAAGCCAAGCTCACTTACATCCGCAGAAAAAAAAACTCTACTGAAGTTTCTGCCAGACCACTGCCTATGTGTAAATGTGGGAATGACTGGAAAGTCTAGACCTGAGACCAAGGTCAAGTATGTGGTGAATGATAAACCTGGAGTTTCCTGGGCACATAACTGAAAAATTTGGTGGGTTTCCAATTGTTAATTTAATGACTATGGGCTTGATGTGCATTTTTGGGAAACAACAACAAAAATAGAATAAGTCCCAGATAGTTCTTGTTGCAAGCATCTATGGCAGTAACCTTTTTGGTGAATGGATTAAGTTCCATCTTAAAACATTTGAAGATTTTGCTCCTCTATACTGAAATGAAGGTCGACTTCTTTGGCAATTCTGCTGTTTTACAACATAAACTCATTGGCTACTACGTACAAATCATCTGTCATCTTCACTGACATGTAGACTGGTGGTTTTGCAAGTCCCACAATATTTAGTTAGCGTATTTTTCAGCAATATTTTAGTTTAATCTAATTTAGTGTCTTGTTTTATGAAATAAGTTTAGAAGCATTGCAGCTGTATTTTATTGATCATTATCCCTTTTTTAATTCCATGGAAAAAGTCATGTAACTATTGTTACATGTTTCTATTACTCTGTGCCGATTTTGGCTGGGATAGAGTTAATTTTCTTCACAGTATCTGGTACGCGGCTATTTTTGGATTTGTGCTGAAAACAGTGTTGATAATACAGGGATCATGAAGATTTGCACTTTTTCCAGTTTGCTTTTCTGCTGTTTGTTACTCTTTCATGCATCAGTGTTTCTTGTATACCTGGTTTTCCTCTTCACAGGTATCAACATAAGTTCACAACTTCTTGCTTTAGTTAAATTCCCCTATAAACATGTCAGATCTAAAACGCTCTTGTTCCAGCACTCACACAGTGTTCGTCTGCCTTGGGTAGTTCCTACTGTGAACACCGAAACCTCCCTCGCACTCCTGATACTTAAACCGTCTGATCATTCTTTAGCACTTTCATTGTCTGTCTATAGGAACAAGAGAATATCACTGAAGATCGCCTGAATTTCTGTCTGGGAATCTAATTAAATAGGAATGTTGAACCGACGATTCTTGTAAGACTGATAAGAAAAAAAATGTGGTAGTAAGGTGAAAAAGAAAATGCTAGCTAACCCACCGCCCCCTCTCCCCCCAAAAAAAGTCAGTGAAGCAGGCAGAGATCAGAATCCATGGATGCCATACAGAAAGTGTGAAATATAAGAAAACATTTTTAAAAATGCATGCAGGAGGAAGAATGGAAAGAGCAGGACTGAAGGTTAATACTAACATGAGGAACAGGCAGATTTATGTGAAGAGCTATAGGTCTTCTACCAGAGGAAATCCAGGAAGGAAGTATTTCTGCCAGGGGCAAGAACACCTATTTCTGAAAAGGAATGAAGAATTCACTCTTTGTAATAAATTTCAAGACAAATGATCTTACAAGGCTCCTATTTAATTAGAACAAGGCTGACAATTCCCAGACAGACGTTCAGATGATCTTCAGTAATATTGTTTAATTAACCCTTCAGACAAATCCTGAGAGCAGTACGAATCATGATTTTCATGCCTGGCTGACAATGCTAACTGGAAGCCACTTGCCATTGCCAAAGGACTGTATGCAGGGGACATCCGTATCATCATTCCCTTGGGTAGTTCCTACTGTGAACACCGATGAGACGCTATGAGAGATTATAGCTGCAGAAATCCAAATGATGGATTTTTCATGCTCCCTTGATATACTTTCTCTGTGATCTTTATACTTAATAATGCTCATGAAGATGAATTAGGTTTCTATTGGTTTTGAATTTGCACTATGAAGAATACAAGCTCATTTTCTCTCCTTTGCATCTGTCACCTAAATATAATGTAGGATCCCCACTTCCTCAGATAGTGTTCTCTCCAAAAATCAAATTACATTCATTTTTTACTAATTACATTTTTAGATTTGGCACCCTAATATGACCATTATGCAGGCTATTCTATTTGCTCTTAATTCTGCCAAAAGCAACAAGTATCCGCTCCTGTAACATGCGACACGAACTGTTAATTAGGCTCAGACGTTCAGCTTCAGTTTTCCATTCTGAAGCTATTAGTGACATGCTAATTGTAACACAGCAGGTAGATAATAATTTGAAACTCTATTTCATAGCAATTACAAGGAAGCCGAGATAAATGTGTGAGTTACAAACAGATTTAGAAAGCATAGTGGGTTTAGCGACTGTTTATACATATTACAAATCTTAACTGTTCCTAATAGTCAATCGCTCATTAATCTTAGTACAAGTTGTACAACAACAGAGTGCATTTTGATGAGAAGACAGGGAGATCTGTAAACATTACTGCTTCTTCCAGCTCCACATACACAGGACAGGGTAAGAAGTCTTCATCCTTGATAGAAGAAGATGGAAGTATCTCACTCCTGGTGTTCACAGTTCTCTGGTGCCATGCAAGCACAGGTGTGACAAGAGCTGACGGGGACCCACTGGAATGAAGCAATCATATGCATAGGTTTGACCAGTCTGATGACAGTTCTGGAAATGGAATTGGAAATATCAGGATGACTCAATATTTGCACCTGTTGGCGTACTGACTGCTGTTGTAGCAAAGTCGCATGGTAAGAGCGTGACGCTGATGTGGAGTACCCCGACTGGCTACTGGCTCTAGTGAACACAGTAAACCAGCACATTCAGAAATAGCTCTGTCCTCCTTAAAGCTGAGCTTTAAAGTTGTTTTTAATTAGTTGTTAACTGAAACTTCCTGATTTTTTTTCACTTTGCCATCTAACTTCTGCCCAAGCCCACAGTTTTTCCCCAAGAAATTGTTTTAAGGGAAAGAAACACAGCTGTGATCATTTGGGTAACTGCAATAATTTAAATTATCTCTTATTACAAACCAGCCTTGACCCTGAACCTACATCCGTACAAGATAAGCTGTTATGATTAGATATGAGGACATTCGTATCTCACCACACCTGAAGAATATGTCTTGCAGGAAAAAAAAAGGCAAATCTATAGCTTGCAGACATTCCCTCAGGTCCGTTACAAACAGAGCAGAGAAAACTCTCTGTAAAGCAGAGAAAATATTAAAAATAAACAAACACACACAAACCAAAACTGAGAAATGTTTCATAAGAGGCATTACATGAACTAAATACCAGCTTTTCCTGAAAGATTAATTTTGGCTAGCTTGGACCTTTTGTGCTATCTTCTGATAGTTTGTGATACATTACTGACTATTTCCTGTAGCTACCGATTTTTCATCATTCCCACTAAATTTTATGATGTCTTTGGTGAATATAAATGTCATTGGCCAGACTGTCCAGGCATGATAAGAAAAAATCTCAGTACTGAACCATTTTTAAATATATAGTGGGCTGGCTGAGGGCCAGGAGGGAAATATTCAGAAAGATGTGAGCAAGGGGTATAAAACTCTTTGGGGGGGTGGACCTCAATACCCAAATTAAGAGCCATACCTCTGACATTGCCAATATCCCAGAGTGAAGTATCGCTCAACACATTAAGAAAACTTACAGTAATTACTTTTCACTTGTGACTTCTGACCTTATATAGGTATAGTTGGAAGAGGTTTTAAGTTTTTTTAATTTCCTGAAAATTGTGTAAAAGTGTAACATTTGCAAATATTACTTATTTATTCCTTATTTACTCCTCTATATTAGGTCAGTGTTAACACACTTTCTCAAATTATCTATATTTAAGTGTCCTTTTGAATTTCTCTGAAACCGCAACTGACTCTCAGTTTTCCTTGGGATGTGGAGAGACAGCTCCTTTGAGTCGGTATCCCTAACGTACCTCTTGCCTTGCAATACCCAGCAGAGCAAAATTTCCCATGGGTACTCAACATTTTTTTCTCTACTAACAGATACGAAGTGAAACATTTGCCTTATCAGTCAAATTCAGCAAAGGTGATTTCTTCCTGCTTTTTGAAAAGGTTTCTCAATACAATAAAGAGTTACAGTTCACATAACCGCAATATAAAGCAATACACAAACTACTCACACTTACATAGGATTGTCAACATTATCAAATACTGTGGACATGGTTGAGCTGAAAACAGGTACTCCGACCTCATCCTTAATGGCTTGACACATTTTCCCATGTGCAGGCATTTAAAATGCAGCTGGAGGCCTGGTACAAGACCTTTCCATGTCTGTTCAGTGTCACCCATTGGTACCTTCAGTCAGGATTCCTGACTTAATTTATCCCCCATCCCCATAACTTTTCTGAAGATCAGCTCCAGGGCACTTCTGTAGCAGAAACTGGGAATGGGTAAGTGGAAATACATTAAACTATCCCTCCCCTTCCCATTCTTTTGCAATAGTATTGGCAGTGAAATGCAAGTGCAGGTCAGCGTTACAGATTTCGCCAGAGGATGTGGTCCACAGTCTAATACTTTCATTAGAAAATATATTTGAAGATTAGATCCTGTTTGTTAAATCTGTTACATCACTAGTAAAATTATTGCAATGCAATAAATCTGTTTTAAGAAAACAAAATATTGAAAAGACTCTCTTAAAATTCATATCAATGAAATCCTGAGAGAAAATAGAATGAAATAGGTGAGGCAGGAGTTGCACAAATGTAACAGGGCAGAGATAATGGAAGAGAAGTACGTAATAAAAAGAAGCAGCTTTTTCCCCCTCTCCCCTGCAAATGGTAGAGCAACTAAAAGGAAGCAACAGAGCCTGAACATCACAGACCAAGCATATGAAAAATGAAAACAGACAGAGGAAATTAATAATTTCCTGTACAACCAGAACAATGTTTTCAAGATACACGATAGGTTTACAAATGAAAACAACAAAGGGAAAAAAGTTTCTAGAGACCACTTTCTTCTTGAAGTACCAAACAGCACAAATCCCCTGTACGTTCTGAAAGAAACCATGTCGAGAAAAAGCTTTGTGATTGGGTTAAATTTAGCAAATACATTTCCTTGTTCTTTTTTTATATAATTAGGTTGCTCTGTATAACAACATCCAGCCCAGAAAATATATCATAGTAACAGCTTTTCATGTGGATACTAAGAATAGACAGCTAGAATGCTCTTTGCATAAAATTGTGGGTGCTTCTTTGTGATAGTTATGTTATTTGCATTAAATAGCAAGTTAAGGATACATTATATTAAGTTATCTAGGACATTATTGACACATGAATAAAACATGTTTCTGGTAATGTAGAGTATAGGAACACTTCTGAGGGGTGAGAGTCCTTAAAACTTAATGTAGAGAAAAATATGCTCTGAGGAGCAGAACACAGCATGGGCCACCATACACTGCTACAGCTCTACTCACATCGGTGACACTGGTTTACATCAAGCGATGGTTTGGAATGAGACACTCCCTTTTCCCATTAACAGTCACCAAGTAAAGCAGATGTAGATATGATTTAGGGCAACAGTGATAGAGTGTGCAAGACAGCTGATCTGCGGCCCTTTAGTCTCCTGCAGCTTGGGAGCAGCTCCAGAGCAGCTCCACGCCAGGGCAAAGGCACACAACTAGCAACGAGATTTGGGTGACAAAAGGTTGTAGTACAAACTCCAAGCTGAGCCAAGCGCAGGCTGATGAGTCTGATATCAGTGACTGCCCTGATGCCCAAAGGGACCTCCAGGCATGCTCTGCAGAACCCATGAAAAACATAGGTCTTTCTTACAGTTTTTGGTTTTGATTTTCGGGTCACAGTAAATGGCCACGACAGTGTTACAGACACTCAGGTCAGTGGAACAGAGACTCAAGGCAGACAATTTGTTCAGGTTTCAGATTTTGATTCTCTGGCACCACTGGAAAACTGAAAAAAAAAAGATGCTTCAAGCTTGATATTCAAAAACTGAGCACTCAATATCAGCTAAAATTAGTATTTTTCCTTCATGCTAGGACTGTATCAGAGATAAAACTGCAACTGCTGCAGAAGAGGATGGGAAGTGTAGGGTTGCTTTTTCTATTTTGTTGTACTTCGGTACTTCTGAACGTTAACTTATTTTGACGAGCAACTAGAAATTTTAAAAGGAGTTGCAAATTAATTTCCTGGTCAGAGCAAAATGGCAGATAATTCATATAGACTTCAGAACCTCTTGCTAGTCATGCTTGACAAACAGACATGATGAGTTTCTTCTGCTTCATTTCCCCTACTATTTTGACCTGAAAATGAGGGAAGGATGTAATGTGATTGCAATGTGTATGCAAGAAAAGAAGGGTGAGGGGCTGAAATTTTTCTACTTAATTACAAACCATAGACTGACAAAATACTGAATTTTTGTCAATCGTAGATTTTCTTTATAAAAAGAAATTGAAAATAATTTCTGTTTAAAAGGAGTAAAGAACATAGAAATAAAGACATAAAGAACATACAGATGACTATTTTCTGTTTGCTTGAGATACAATGGATAACATCTATCCCTTATACACATTATACTGTAATTACACTGAGCCCTCATCTTCCAAGGAATTGTTGGCCCTAAACTCACCCTGTCTGGAGTATTGTAGTCTTAACATGAATGTAATACTACAAGACGTTCATAAGAGGACCAAACAATCTGTCCCAAAGAATATTATGGATTTTAAGCTTGACCACAACTCACTCCCAGCAGCTGCCTGAGTTTAATTCCTAAAGATAACATGAAAAGGAGTCCAAGAATTAGCGTTTTTCTGTAGAATACCTTAGCCACTAAAGGTTTCTGCTGATGCAACTGCAAAAATTGTCTAAGTTTTTGCATTATTTATCTAACTACTAGCTTTGAGGGTGTTTGAACATCATCAGTGGTGAAAGCCATTGGAAGTCAATAAGATACTTCAGGCGTTCATTAAGCTAATAATTCTATTTAGCATAATTATGTAATGGAAAGATGACACAAATACTTTATACAAACAGAATAATGTGTAGGGATTACAACTATTTTGCTTACTAATTAAACCTCCCATTTGGCCTCTTTGCTACAAGTTTAATTTTATAAACTTATCATGCATGTCATTCCATGAGTCATGGAGTAGTTAAACTGGTAGACTATATATAAATTTCCTCTCCTAATGGAGAACCTTACTGGGATTTTCCTGTGCGTTTGAGAGTTTGGGTTTTTTTCACTGAAAATGCTCTGAAACAGTGGTAGTTAATCAAATTCAAAGCCAGTGTAACTCCGGGGGTTTTATTCAAAGGTCATTAAAATCAGTAGAAATTTTTCATGGGTGTCATGGTTTAAGAGCAAGTGACAGTATGAAGGTTGAATGGATCTGGATACCAAAACACAAACTTATGCAATTGTTTGAATTCCCCATCTTCCCTGTTTGGTGGGAGAGTCAGTGCCATCCAGGAGGGAAACCAGAGGGGAGTTACTGTAGTGGACCCCACCATGCCATGAGCTGCTGAAAGAGACTGGAGCAGCCCTTTGATCCAAATGAGTTCAAGTTTAGGGACATGAAACATATTAATAGAAATGTGAGTGTTACAAACCTTGTGATGTCTCTGGTGGGTTGAATCACATCTTTTCCCAGGACTGAGAATTTGAATCACAATGTTCAACCTCATTCCTGCCTTTAGTTTTAAATGCATAACTTTTAGATCATCCATTCTTAAATTTGAAAAAGTATGCTTTGGAACACTCAAACTATTTTTCAGTCCTCTGCAGATGCAATCTCTATTGCATAAACTATTTTTTTAGAAACCTGTCTTTCCCCTTCTTTTCCTGATAAGCATGTTAGTAAAGACTGGAAAAAAACAATGTCTTGGGAGTGTGTCTGAACTCAGTATTCCTACATTTTGATTCATGTTCGTGCCTTTTTTAATAGACAGAGACTCACTAAAGATTAAATTCTATCATCTACTCATGCTCCATTATGATATATTGATGATGCAAACTCACTTTAGCTGTGTAGTTAAGCTGTGCTCATGAATTGCTGAAGAAGTGTGGTTAATCCAAGAATTTCTTTATAACCATTTCTGTGCTGTAGATTTTTAGCTGAATATCAGACATGAAACTTCAGATGTGCACTTGAACATGCTATGCTGGATGACAGTTCATAAAAAATTATAAGTGTTACTTGTTAAGTATTGTTCTTTGTAAAGAAAACTGGGCCTCTTACATCATCTAAGTATGCAGGTTAAATTTGAAGATATATACAACCGCTTTACAAATTTTCGTAAGTGAATATTCAGTCTAGACTTGACATCTACTTCTTTATATTGATTATATGGTAATTGTAAACAGAAAAGTGATACCATTTTTCACCAACAGAAAAGCTATTCATATGAGAAAGTTTAGTATCATTTACAAGACCTCACTTTAAAATTTGTGGTGTAAAAAGATTCTTTTTGTGGCTGGTATGGAATAGATGTAAGTATTTTGTTCTACAAATTTGAAAAATTATTCTTATAAATCTGGTTTATGTGGTTAATGTTGTATAATATCTTACCCATGTAATAAAATGGAAAATAAAAATTAAATTACCAATCTATGTCTTCAAAGTATTACCTACATTCATCTTGCAGAGAATTCCTAACTAGTGAATTATAACTTGCGAGCATTAATTTATACACATGCTTTACATTTAAAAAGCAAAACTGAACCTCTCGTTACTTGGGTCACATTATCTGAAAGCACAGAATTTAAATCTCTAAGACATAGTTTGTTCAGTGGCATTAACACTGTAAAAGCTCTGTGATACTTTCCTGAAAGAGAGTACTCTCTGGTCTACGTGGTGGTTTAAATCATGACTCCCTCTTACCTGCAATGCTACAGTCAGAAAATAAAACTGAGAGATGTCAGAACAGTATTAAATACAAAAAGGTTTGATAACTTGATGAAGTAATTTTATTTGAGGAAAAGAGTTTAATAAAACTGTATTTATTGTTCTGAATGATAACTCCTAATATTACTTGAGTATGAAAAAACTGAAAATTGTCTCTTTTTTCTCTTTGCATAACTTTAATAAGACAAAGACTCTTCAAGAAAAAGTAAAGTTCACATTGTTTTGCCTACAGAAAGTAGATATATACCACTCGATAGAAACCTGATAAAAACAGAGGATGCCACAAGGGGGGCTCATGTTTAAGGTCTATGCTATACAGTTCCCATTAACAACTGCCAAGGATGAATGACTTTTTGCGCGCACCAGAAGCAAAATCCTTTTCATTTTGTTTTTCAGTCGCAGTATTTCTGTAGTTTTTGGTTAGGCACTACTGGAATGAGTGCTATGAATCCACAAAAAATGCAAGTCCCTGGAGCGAGGGAGTTGTAAGGACACTTCATCTCACGCTACGAAAAAGATGCAACTCATTACAGTGGAAAATATAAAGATGTTTACAGGAAAATTAGCACTTTAGTTGTCCTTTAATTTACCAAACAAGGTGTAAAAGTAGAAACAGAAGACTCAGGTAAATAAAACACAAATAATTCTTCCAAGGCTATATTTGCACTCCTTGGTGCAAATTGCAACATCTTTTTTGAAACACAAAAGTACCTGAAGAGGTCATGTAGTTGCAGTAATGACAATAAAACAGATTTTCAACAGGTTTGGTAGCAAAAGTAGCTTTGTAGGTGATTCTGAATAAAGTTAGAAAACAACAGAAGTAAGAAGGAAGCAGTTCGACAACTCTAGAAAGCTTAAAAATATTCAAGGCCTAGTGCTTTGTTCATAATATTATATATGGGTATATTTATATTTGTATATATTATATAAATTATATTTTTATACATAAAGTGTACACATATAACATAAACATGCACATGTTTAAACACACATGCACATATGATTATATTACACAATATATAACAAACTGCAAATAAATAATACACTATAATGTATATGGGTGGAGGGAGAGAGAGAGAAACTTATATATTATATCTATGTACTGCATTTGGAACATTTGACATCTTGGTCTTCATTTTGGTTTGACTGTCTATGAAATTTTGATCACAGACTCTTCTTTGGAAGAGGCTTGCCTCTGTATAGAACCCCTATTTCTGGGGATTTTACAATGTTGGGAGAGACCTTTATATTTTCATAACGTGTATGCATGTTCTCTTTGCTAAATGAGAAATATTTCTGGCATAGTTTTAAAGAATAATTTGAATTCACATTATCACTGGTGATAATCTTTAGTTGCTTAGCACACAAGCAAGGACTAAACTGATGTGCACTTTGAAACTGCCGAGACCAAAGTGAGAGACACCAGTCAGACTATTGGCATCAAAAGGTTTCCAAATTAAGAGCACTCACTTACAGTAATTTTAACTGTTTCCAAGAGGCTAAAATTATAGTAGCTGAATCCAGAATAATGAGCTTCAGCTAAGCCTTAGCACTTTAGCTTCAGAGACCTTTGATTTATTGAAATGCACGTAATGTAAGGGGGAAAAAAAGGAACTTTTAAAAATATTGCAATAATTCAAAAGCTTTCTGTGCGTTCAGATAGATGCATTTATGCTTCCCTCCGAAGCCTCCGTGCCAAATTTCTACCAGTAGCAGCTTGTTGCCATAGAGAGAACACAACACATGAGAAGACGTTGAAGCGGGTGACAGAGTGAACTATGTACATCTGCTCATCTCTGGAGACTGGATTGCCTGTATCAGCTGGGGACAAATGAAGTCGAATATAGTTATCCAGCGCTAGTGTCTGCCAAAAGGCAACACAATTTGGCTAATTCTTTCCTCCTGATATAATTATCTGTTTAGCTCAAGAGTTACCGTATTCATTATAGTTCTGGACATCTCCTCAATCTATATTAATTATATTGATAATATTATTTAAAACGCAGAGCTGGCAGAGCCGCATCGCCAGTCAGGGAAGCACATTAGCCTCAGGCTAATTGCTCAAGCAAATTGTTCTGCTTCTGTATGTATCATTTAGATCCTAATTCTGTTCACAACATAAATAATCACTAACTTGACCTAAGCTATCCTTTCAGTGGAAGTTCCTGAGCATGCTTAAGAGGGAAGTTTCTCCCATGTGGATAAAGAAAAAGGTTTTATTTATCTTTAGGTATCTGTAATTGCAACAGCCATCCCCTCAGCAGTGTCTGTGCCCTTTTATCACAAGATGGACGCATGATCAGTGTGCACAGAGATTTAATGGGTTCTTGTTTCATAAACCATTTGTAAATCTAAGCAGCAAACGTATTCTACTGCATAAGACAGGATAAATGGCAAGTGATAAGGCAGTTGCAGTGCAAAAAGTGCAAAGTTAATTATATCAGTCATAATTGATAGAACAATAAGCACAGAAAAATGTGGAAAAATTTAGTTGGTTTTGTTGACAATCAACCAAAGCCACTAAGTTAATGAATTTTAGCCTTGCAGGGAGGATTAATCTAGACATGTTTTGCAAAGCAGACTGGTAGAGAGTTTTCCCTTGCACAAGAGAAAAACAGCTTATGTATATGGATACTCTAGCAAAACATAAAGCAAATGCACATTTAAAAAAAAGGCAAATAGACATCTTGGCACAGTAAATTTAAAAAAAAAAAGTATACCTTGTTTGGCAATGATTCCTTCCATTCCAGATGTGGCAATCAGAACCTCTGCTTAGTAAAAATTTCACATTGTTTAAGACATCATGACTAAATCGAGTCGGCTTACAAAATGGGTCAGTGGTAAAGAGAAAAGTATTATATCTGCTTTAGAAATCAATCAGGATGTATGGGGGGAAGTGTGGGACTCTGGTATAGGCAAATTAACACTAGCAGATTCGCTGAGACCAGATCAAATCAGATTTAATCCAGGACAAATTTTGAGTGCAAAGATGTGTTAGGAACAAAATGTATAGCCATTTCCACCAGCAGATTTTTAGTTTTATAAACTGTTCTTGCCTTGTTACCAGTCACAAATCAAAATGGTTTCTGTCTTCTTAAAATGCTCAATACCATCCCAAACACAACTCCCCAAACATGTACAAATGAGCTGCTCTGCTTGGAAGAACTATCCTTTTCTATGCAGTATGGCAGGGCCTGGTGGCTGTCTCTGCTTGCACTTCACATCCCCTTGGCTAAATGACTCATTCTGAAATGTTCTTAAAACACATCCAGGTTCCTTTGAAGTCTGTAGTAGTTTTTCTGATGACTTCAGGCAGCTTGGGATTGCTTCTTTCATGGATAAACAGAGAGGAAAAATAAGGCAAGCAAGGAAAATTAGCTTACAAAAATAACGTTGATACTGATCTAAAAAGAAAAAAAGGTATATTTATATTACACAGCATGTGATAAAGACAAGGCGTTCTCATGTAAAAGCTGCATCATAAACAATCCGTGTTACACACACGGGCATTTAAGAGGCAAATTGCATAATGAGCAAGACTGTAGGTGGTATGTTACTGAAGCTAATGCTTCGATATAGTCCAGTTCATGCCAACCCACCCCTCAGACTAGTGCTACCATTACTCAATCCACCCAAGCTACTCCTGGAAGTTGTGTTCCCCTCCGACTGCCTCCGAGCTAACGTGCCCTGCCTGGAGCCTGTGCCTGGATCCGACCTGCTACACCCGCAAGGCTTTTCTGCCACACCGTGTGAACTTGTGTCCAATTTAGTTAAATCCGGGACTCTCTGCCTTGGTCTCCATTTGTAGTGCGAGCATGCTCCCAGGCATCCTGAGCATTAATATTCCACAGTATCTGCTGCTTCTGAAGATGTTGAATTAACCGGGAGGTTTCATCACAACCACGCAAACGTGCCAGGTATCCCCGGCTGCTCCCAGTCTGCTGAGGAGACTTGCCCACTGCAAAATGACTGCACTTCTTGTGCAAAAACTTCAGTAACTAAAGGAGTTGGGTAACCTTCTGCAAGAAGTAATACTTGCTTGACTAGGATTGGTTTTTAATCCTAGACTGTTGTTTTGATAATCAGTGACTTAGAATGCTGCAATTTTGCTTAAAAAAAAAAAAAAATTGCCAAGGCTGATCTAAAAGCATTATCTTAGGGAATAACTCTGCATCACAAATATTTCGATTAGCAAGCCATGGTCACAGAATTCCAGTGCTATAAGCAAGATCCTGATGTTAGCTACAGTGTTGTTCTGACTCTCCATTTGCTCAGTTTTTGGTTCTAAAACTTACATTTTACTGCATTTTGGAGCAGAAATTAGGAATAGTGGGGTTTATTACCACTCTCCAGATTATATTAGGTATCACAGCTGTTTTTGAATGGATATGTGAAACAGCCTCACCCTGTCTCCTCCAACACGTTTCATTAATTTATTAGTTGAACTGGCAAGTGCTATTGGTAGCTCAGAAAAAAAGGTGTTTTGCTAAGTATTATCTCCATAGAGCTTTCTTATCCTGCTGAGATAAATCCTTTTCTGTGCAAGCTTACTGTTAGGAAACTACCCTGAGAGTTTTGGAGAAAGAGGGGAAAGGAGAGAGAAAAGTGTTGCAGGAGATGTACAGAAGTAGATTTCCCCTTTCCACAATGACTCTTTTCCACACATACATCCCTTATGTCTGTTCCATGCATTGCTGCTATATACATGGTGCATTGGTTTAAAAGATAGACTTGGAAATACTGATGCAAAATCTGAAAGCTGGGAAGAACTAGCAATTTCTTTGACTTCTACTGTATCTTGAATTTCTCTCAGTTATTCTCATATTAACCTCAGTAATTTGAATTCGGCCAACATGTTTACCCAGAAATAATTCAAACTTCATTTGAAAACCTTAATCAGTAATAACTGTGATAATAAAAATACTATTCTCGTTAATATTTACTGCTTATCTTGGTAGTTTGTATAATTGAGTAATTATGGTGTATCGGGTTTGCGTGGCAAAGTTTTGATAGTGGGGGGGCTACAGGGGTGGCTTCTGTGAGGAGCTGCCAGAAGGTTCCCTTGTGTCCGATAGAGCCAGTGCCAGCCGGCTTCAAGACAGACCCACCGTTGGGCAAGGCCGGACCCACCGCTGGCCAAGGCCGAGCCCATCAGCGATGGTGGTAGCACCGCTGGGAGAGCAGAGTTAAGAAGGGAGGGGAAAACAGCAACAGCAATTGCAGCCGGAGAGAGGAGTGAGAAGATGTGAGAGGAACACCTCTGCAGACCCCCAGGTCAGTGAAGAAGAAGGGGCAGGAGATGGTCCAGGTGCCAGAGCAGACATTCCCCGGCAGCCCCTGGTGAAGACCCTGGTGGGGCCGGCTGTGCCCCTGCAGCCCAGGGAGCTCCACGCTGGAGCAGATCTCCACCTGCAGCCCAGGGAAGATCCCACACTGGAGCAGGGGAAGAGTGTGAGGAGACCTCCCCCTGAGGGAGGAGCGGCAGAGACAACATGTGATGAACTGACCACAAACCCCATTCCCCGCCCCTTTGCACTGCTGATGGGGATGGGGTAGAGAAAATCATGAGTAAAAGTAAGCCCAGGTAGAAGGGAGTGGTGGAGGGAAGGTGTTTTTAAGATTTGGTTTTAGTTCTCATTATCCTACTCTGATTTGATTGGTAATAAATTAAACTAATTTCCCCAAGTTAGGTCTGTTTTGCCCATGATGGTAATTGGTGAGTGATCTCTCCCTCTCCTTGTCTCAACCCACAAGCCTTTCATTGTATTTTCTCTCTCCTGTTCAGTTGAGGAGGGGGGTGATAGAGTGACTTTGGTGGGCACCTGGCATCTAGCCAGGGTCAACCCACCACATATGGCTTTTGTATAAATGTTCTTAATTTCTCATCTAAATTATTCAACTTCAATTCCAGATCATTGACTTTCATCACATTTTTTCAGTGAGCTGAAAAAATGTTTAATAAACCTAATCTTTTTCCTCCTGAAGATATTTTTACAACTGAATCACATTGCCTCTCGCTCTTCTTTTCGATATACTAAACAAAGTGAACCCTTCAATAAAGCTGTGTGTTACAGACCTTTCATCACTTCTAATCTATGCATGTCCCTATGTGCAACTTTTCACGATCCTTCTGAAAATGTTGATAGCCATGGGATTCAGTATGTTCCTTCCATAGGAAGGAAGGTTTGAGAGCTCCACGTTGGCTCTCATCTCATTATCATGTGCATAAATGCCAGTTTTCAATCTGAAGCTTGTAAAGTACAAATTGAACTGCTTACCAAAGGCTTTATGTTTTACAGAGCTGTTGTCAGCCAAACTCATTATCTCCGTGTAAAATTATGATACATAGTGTAAAACAGCTATGCTCTGTGTTAGGGGTTTTTTTCAGTTTCAGGCAGGGGTGGTTTGTTGTTGTTTTTTCCCCCACAGGAGGCTACAGTGACTGCCATTAATAATATTCTCTCTCCTTCTTTATGGACTGAATCCAGTCTGATTTTTTCTCTTATTATTCCCAAGCAGACTGTGACTCTCCAAGCAAAATAAAGTCTGGTCTGCAGGAGGACTAAAACAGCATTTGATGCTGGTGTCATGACAGGCTGTCTACAGAAGACGATCAGGATTATTGATCAGTGTAATAAAAGAAATAATAGCCAGCATGGCAGATTATCTTTCTAATTCATTGAACCTCCAGGAGCTGGGAAAGTTACACCAAACATCCTACACAGTGCACAAAGCCTGGTGTTTCACAAGGCACCTTTCTAGTTACTAAAATTTGTTATATCAGTAGAAAAGCAACCCCGAGATTTCAAATTCGCTTCTCTGTGACCTTTATCCCTGAATTTGGATGAACTCTGAATCCAAACGCAAAACTTGAAGTACCGTCACATCTTTGCTTGCAAACTTCAAACTCTAGTGATTTTGCTCTTTAATTTTGTCTCAGCCCTGTCAGTCAATAACAGTTTTTGAATGTATAGGCTTACTTATGTTGCTATGGTTCCCTTTTTTATGCTGAGCAAAACCCTATTAAAAGAATATGCATTTTGCTGACAGAAATGTGTCTTTTGCTTCATCTTACCAGATTATTCTTTGTGATATTTCAGCCTCTTCCTCAGAACATTGTCTCAAAGTCTCAGAAAATTATGGCCTTATATGAGATGGCAATAACAAAAAATGCACATGATTATTCTTAAAACAAACACTATTCTTTATGAAAATGCTGTGTTGAAAATTAACAAATTTAACAAAACCAAGAAGAATCAAACCGGACTCGAGACACTGTACTTAACAGTTTATTATAAAGCTGCATTAAAAAGAACACTTCAGACTTAGTTTTCTCTTTTTTTCTCTCTTTACAGATAGAAACGAGAAGAACTAAGGTACTGGAATAGGTGCAATGAAATACAGAAAATTTTTCATTGTTTTTACTTTCATATTTCACTATTTGAAAAATATCAGTCAGCTGTCAAAGAAAACCTTCAAGTATTTTAGGTTTTTCATCCCAAAATTGAGCAAAAAGCTATATAGCCTATTGTCTCCATATGAATTTTGTAAGCCAGTATTTTGTGTTACTGTCTGATGTACTTAATACTGATATAATCTAACTAAAGTGCTTAATTCATGGGTTAGAAAACAACACTTGCAAAACGTCTACATCTCCTGAACAGATTGCATTTGCAGAAAAAATATTATAACTGCAAAAAGAGGTGGTGCTTTGTGGCACTACTGAATATACAGGGATACAATTTTGCTACGGACCACTGCGTCAGCCTACAATGAAAATGCCGCACCACAGGAGTCTAAATTATGCTCACTGCCAGGATCCAGGTGAGGATGCAAAGACAGCTATGTATGTTGAGGATACATATATATATACTTGTTCCTCCTCTCAGCAGGCAGAGAGATGACCAAATCTGGAACTGGAGCCCATAGGACACTCAGCCAAACATATCGGTGTGCTGTTACTAGCATAACTTAGGACAAATTACAGACACAAAGTTATGGCAAATGTCAGCTTGACATGCTCATAATGGTAAGTAATGGTAGAGATGCAAATGGATCTAAACCTTTGCCTTTGAGATGGACCAAGGCTGAGCTTCACATTGTTAAGGCTTCATTCCAGTTAATCAACAAGATGTACCATTAATTATTTGCAGTAACGATTGTATGATTCTTTTTTCACTTCAAGGGCTTTTATTATTTGGTGTTTTACAGTATATGGGAACTCAGTCATAAACACGAAATAGCTGTGACTGTGTGTACATGTTGAATAAAAGGACAGCTTCTCCTTTTCCTGCCATCTAAAACAGGAGGCAGCTATAGACGTACATATATTCAGAAGTAAAAGATTTGACTGACCTACTCTAAGGAGTTGCGTTCACTTTTTAATGTTTAATCATATTTTGACTGTGAAATTAATATGCCTGCACCCTAGCAAATATTAGGTTCAGTTTGTAATAAGTTACTTTCAGGGAAGGAATTACATTTGTCGAAAACCATACTGCAGGGAAAATTTCGTTAGCACATTTCATACGTATAGAGCTCCACTGCTGTATCAGCCCAGAAAACTGCCCCACAAACGAGGCACACTTCATAACTACAGATCTGAAGTAGTACCAGCCACACCTTCTCCATTCCCACTTTAATCCCCGGAATGTGCCAGCACATACTGCAGTGGCACCTGAAAGTGGTGGGAGTAACAGTAGGAGGCAGAAAACATGAGATGACCATTCATCTTTCGCTTTTCAAAGCAGAAAAGAAGCGCTTAAAGCCCCTGCCTTAACGCAACATGGACTTTGGAGTGACAGGAACCCACTTCCACTGCACTCCCCTTCCCTCCTCCTTCCTCCTCCGGGGCAAGTGAAGCAAGGACTGAGTCGTCACAAGGTAAAATGTTAGGGCTGTTCCTGGTGTCAACAGGTCCTAATGCCAGCATGTGGAGCTGTAACTTTTGTCAGAAGAGGAGAGAAAAGTTATTTCCTACAGGCCATCATGCAGAAGAAAGTAGACGGCACACCGTGGGGATCTCCGGAAAGGACGACTGTATTACTAAGTGATGCTTTTTAACAGTAGGGAGAAAAGAACCAAATCTAAACATAATTTGGGAGATATTAGTGCATTCCAAAATGTTCACAATGTTTAAAGACATTCCTTACAGCATCTGCCTAGTAGCTTACGAAGCTGCTGATTACTCCAGACCTAGCCATCAGAAGATGGTGCTGTCTTCAGATCAAAATGATAAAACCTGATAACTAAATCATCCATGTGAGGTACTGAAATTCATTTCCAATGCTAGACTTAGACTCATAACAACACCTGCAAGCCCTAGAGTATCAGAAAGTCTTGTGCCTAAGACCAATTCTCTGCTCAGAAAGCAAATCAGAGCGCACGTGTTCATGAGCTGAACTTCACGCAAGCATCAGTAAGAGCAAACAGCCACTTTAGCTCCATGTAAAAGGGCACTCTACTTCAAAAGCTCAGTCAGATGCCTGATCACAGCCAGCAATTATTCAAGGAGATAAGTCAAGATTTTGTCGTTAGTGGAGACAGTAATAGAACTGCATTGATTAATGTAATTAAGTGTAATCCAGCATTCAGACGTGCAGTCTGAGTTGGCATTAGGTATTATTCACAGTTTTATTTTGTAAGAAGCTCCACACAAACATATTCTTTCAAAAAGATTAGAAGGTATTTTGCTGCTGGAGGTACTGACTCCTAGTGAGACAAAAAACATAGTTGTTTTTGTTATAGAGACAAACACAAACGCTGAATGTATTGGAGTAAGGAAATTCAGAGGTAATTCTATTTTCTTTGGTGTCTCTGCCATATTCTAGCATAAGTGTCTCAGAAAGTCACAGGTTTTAAGAGCAGAGCAGAAAGAGCATCCAAATAATTTGTTCTGACTTCATGTTTAACATGGTGATATGAGAAAAACTTGCTTTTTAAAAGCTAGCAAAACTTGAGAACAGAAGAAGATAAGCCATACACCTCACAAAAAATGGAAAATAATTTTCACTCTTT
>NW_010529653.1:32115-46131 GCF_000687285.1 Phaethon lepturus
AGACAGGAATGTTTATATTTTATTTGAATATAATCTAAGTACGAGTAGAGAGACATTTATTTCCCACCTTATTTAGGTGACATTAGATGTGTGCCATCATGGAACCAACTGGAAACTGGCTGGCCTGGGTCACGAACACCACAAGGTGCAGCGTTTCCCTCTGCAAGTCACCGTTTGGATCCTCACAAATCTTGTTTACGTTTAATGTGAGATGACAAATGTATGTTAAGGCCATGATGACTTCCCTTTTATTGTCTGAGAGACAGAAAATAATGATTAATTCAGATAACTTCCTGTACCTTAATATTCTTTTGTCCTGAACATGTAGCTCCTCAGAATCCCATTTTCATGGTCTTGTGTTTGTTGTGCAAATAGCCAGCAGCAGATTTGTACAAGGGGATATAAGGTTCTACAGAATATAAGTGTACCTGCAACTACAGTGGAAGAAGCCCTGGGGGGTGGAAGGACATTTAACAGGACACTCTTCTGTCAGTGCAGTAAGGTGTTCCCAGTTTAAAGCTTTTATTTTTTGCAAAGGTGTATCTCCTCTGGGAGACCTGCATGAGGCGGCGGCACAAGGTGACACACTTTCCGTGGCATGGAAAAATGTTTAATGGCTTAGACTGTGCTCCTGTCAGCACTTCAGCTACTCATAAGAGTGACTTCTAGGAAATCAAAATGAAAACCGCTTTGGGATCTTCCAGTGTGAAGACCAAACTATATCATGAAGAGATTTCTTTTTTTAAATTTCCTCTGAACTGCCTTCTTTTTTCAGTCAAATTCAAGAAGATAGAAGAGGAGTCCAAGCATTTGCCAACATTTTAATGAATATAATTCAGAAGGCTAACAATTTCCTAAGGAGTGACAAAAGGATCAGAGGGGTTTTTTAGTGACACTTCTCTGATTTAATGCTTTATTAAAGAAAAAAAGAATGGGAGACAATTCTGACAAAAGTCATGAAAATCGGCACTTTAGGACAAGAACCAGCTACTCTAGTTACTTCAGAGGAGAAAATAAGTTACTGTCCTCTTAATATACAGAAGAAATAGTCAGGTTAAATATCAGAAGGAAAGCTCAATAATGCCAGCGTATCAAACATCAGGTCAATGGTACTCATTGGCCAGGCAGATTATGGAATCACAATGACTGGAATTATCCTTTTATTGGAAGATAGACTTCATATCTCCTTATTAGTGGTTAAACTTGCTGTTATAAAGAACTAACTGAGCAGGTCTTTAAAGTTCTTTTCAATTCATGTTATTTCAGGCTTCTCCTGTACATCTCTCCTTTCACCCTGAGAGATAAACAGTATTATTTCAGCCTGGGAAAAGTCTGCAATTGAGATTTCCTAACAATACAAATCATTCTGGAATTTAGCAAAGTTCATTAAGTGTATTTAACCAAATCATTCTTCTTTGTGATTTGACCTTATGCCTGAATTCCCATAAAATGATACAAGTCCATTACCTGTGAAGGAGCTATGATGAATGGATAAAACAGATTTTAAAACTTATTTTCCTTACACTATGATGATTCTCTATTTTATTGCCTATCCTTTTCCTGCTGTTCTTCTCCTTTCTCTCTTCTTTTTCTGTTCACTCTTGGCTACAATAATTGCAGTAAAAGTAACTCACACTTTTTCAAAAACCACATGGTGTCCATGTGATGAATAAGTGATTAAGAAAGTGACTGCAGCAACCGTTTTTGAGCATTCGTAGAACAAAATAACGTATCTTCTAGAAGACTGTGTTGTGCTAGCAATGCATATAAATGACTAGGCATAGAGAAATGTTGTAGTACTAATATGGGGGAGATAAAACAGAGAAAGGATTAGACCAGTATTTACGATGCCTGTGATTAGGATTGGCTTTCTTCCCAACCAAAGAAATCAAATGCCTTTAATATTATTAAGAACCAATATTGTGCTGAAAAGTCAATACATTTTGTTAACTCATCAAAGCGGATCTACATATTCAGATCTAAACGAAAGATATTTCATTTATAATCATCCCCTCTTTTCTCTAATTGTATAACCATTAATTTAGCTCTTTCTTATCACATTACTGAAAATGAGTTTGCTCATCTTTCTATCATCATTTGCAAACAACTCGGTGAGGAAAGGACACCCAAATTCTCTTGTTTGAATAACTGGATTCCTTGGGTCTTGTTTTCATCAGGAGAAAAAGGCCTTTTCACAGCGTGGCAGCTGAAATACAGCAGCTAATCCTAGCGAAGCAAAAGCAATCTTGTAGCTGTCATATGAGTTAGCAGACGGTTGTAAGGAATGATAGGAAACCAAGCACATACCCTGAGCTGATACCCTGCTAAGAACTACTCACGTTACACCTACACCGCCTTTCTTGCGCCGGACCCTTCCTTCAGGGATGCTACCTAGAGCAGCTTTAAACTAGTGTTTTATCTGAAGCGGCTTTCTGCTGATTTGTACTGCCTCAGAAAATGATCTGAAATGGGAAAGAGACCCTGTGACACGCTGCCCAAGGATTATTAGATAGCGATTAGCCAGCTGCCTGGCAGGTGTTTTTAAGGCAGACACATATACGAGGCCAACATATTTTTCTATCTAAATAACTAGTGACTTTGCAACTTGCAGTGATAGCGAGCAGCTGCCGGTGAGCCAGGTTCTGGAGCTTTCAGCAAAGGCACACAAGGCTTCTGTGCAATTTGTTACGTGAACCTGCCTCTCCAAGGGATACTCTCAGCGTACTCTGCCTGCGCCACGGAAGCTGCTGCAGAAAATACCTGGATGTTCCCTGGAGCACGGATCCTGGAGGATTTCGACTACCTAGTTTTCACTGGCCATGTACTGAGAGAAGCCAATATCCCCAGTGCTAGAATCAACATTCTTATTCACCTTAAGGTAATTAAGGAATCATGCGGTTTGGGCTCAATCTGCAAGTTTCCTCCCTTCCCACTGTTTCCTTAACAGACAAAATCTTTTCTCCAGCAACTTCCATAATTTGCTTCTGGTCCCTTGAATTTCTCTCTCTTTGATGTTTATGTGTCTTCTTTCTGCCGTAAGAGCACCCCTCACTCCTTCCAGAAGTTACCTTATAACTGCGGGCTGCTTGCCTGACCCATCCAGCCATGCAGAAGGTTTTATTTCCTGGCTCTCAGGAGAGGAAGCCTCCAGAAAGTGCTGCAGGAGTCAGGCAGCATCACTTAGAAATAAGCAACCTTCCGCCTTGCTTCCCAGCTAGACCTTTCTCACAGAAAACAATATACAGTAAATTGAAAGCAAATCAAGCTGTTACAGCAGCTGCCAGAAGAAGTCCCGCAGGTGCTGCACAGTTTTATCACTGAGCCATCACCTCTTAGTGCAGCTGTCTTCCCTGAAGCTATGAGAGCTTCTGCATGGCCAAGAGGCATGTCTGACAGCAGCCTACTGACACACATACTGAGTAGCTTCAGCTTCCACTAACCCAGCTCCCTGCCTCCCAGTTTCCCGCTGCCTCTTTCCCCTGTGGTGCCTGATCGCCAAGCTAACCGGTCCAAGAGTCACTGCTTGGTCCTGTCTGCCTACCCCAGCGTTTCCTGAGTGTCCTCCCACATCCCCCTTACCCTATGGCTTCTTGACATCTCCCTACTCTCCACAGCTGGTCTATCTTCTAACATCTACATCTATTTGCTAGACCAAATGGGACTCAGATGGAAGATGGGATGGGAGCATATCCTATGCATGTTAATCAGAGACCTAACTGGAGAACCATCAGACTTAAACTAATTGTGAATCCCCAGAGAAAGTGGTGGTTCGGTAGGTTATAAGTGAATAAGATTTAGATGTTGAAACTCACCTCAAAGGTTTCAACTCCTTGTCTGCTTACCTCATTAGTACCCATTCTGATGCTTTCCTGATTTTTAAAAAACCCAAAAATGGCACTCAGGGAATACTTCCTCTCAAGTAAGATCATACTTTTGTGTGTGGCTTGCAGAGTTGCACCCAATTAATGAATGGTGGACTGAGCCATTGCTACCTACAGTCAGTCACATTGCTGTAGACACACCAAAAGAGCATCCCTTTGCCCAAGAAAGAGAATTCTTCTCTTACTACAGGGTTGACACTTCAGCTTCATTTTTTCCTCCCAAGAAGCTTAAGTCTTCTCTGTGTTTATATTGATGAAACATTATCACCATAACAAAATAGTTGGCCTTAAGCAAACAGCTAGAGGATTAACTATTTGAGAGAGAAATATGTATTTGGACACTTATTTGGTCAATTCCAAGTATGCAAATCCATTGGAAATCCTGCATCAAAACAGATTCTATTTTCTGCAAAACCAGAATATCTGCCAAAAACTAGTACAAAATAACAACTCTGACTACAATTACTATGTTGAAGACTTCTGAAAAAATGAGGTTTGAGGTTACATATTATGAAATACTATTCTGGGGTAGTGAACTGGCAACAGTTTGAGGGGCCAGTCATTAGGGGATTAAGTAACCTCAAATTCCATCCAGAGTCTAATTCATTGTGGCATACTACCAAAATGTGAAATTCACACCCTTGGAGAGAAAAGCTTTAATAAGAAAAGTTACCACAGTATGTATGGACTTATCAACCCTCTTCTTGGCAGTCATTACAGATACACTGACAGCTGAATGGACATGAAGTCTGGGAACCAGGCAGCTGCTGACAGGTTTTGGAAATAGGAGGTCCACCTCAGACAAATTATTTATTGTATGTTCTAGGTATTGAATATTGTCATGAGGGGAGAGGCATAGTATTGGACTAAGACTAGGATTCTTATTAGGCTTCTGGTTTTTCCCCTTCTTTTTCACATAATAATCACCTTTGTGCGTATTGTTCTTGCCTTTTTTAACAGCTGGATGAAACAGTTCTAGAGAGAGAGAATGAAGAATCCAACAACACACTTTTTGTCAGTTTTCTCAAAAATACTTTCAAATGAGAGCTAAGATGCATAGTGCAGACCAACATTTTTTTTCTACGTGATATTGTATTTATCATGCCAAGATAAGGGAAAAAAAAAATTCACACCAGAAAAGTAAACTAATGTTTATATAATTTAATGATACATCTATTTGTCTTCTGAGTACAGGAGACAGTAAGTCTGAATTTATAAAATTTAGAAATAAACCAGAAGACCAGTAAAATTCAGGCGCTCAAACCTCACGGTGCTATTGTCCCAAATGGTAAACCACTGAGGGTCACAGAGTATACAAAAAGCAAGCATTTTATACATCGGCATTTAAAGAGAAGAATAAGAGTCATGAAGTAGATATTCTGAGTAGGATGTAACAAAAACTTTTGCCTAATGTTACACCCGGACTCCAGAAATAGGTAACATGACATTATTTTTATTAGCATTGGTTTCATTATGCTTAAAATACCAATAAAAGACAGGCACTTTCGAAGCTACTGCATATACACATGTTTACAGGATAAACAGATACGCCAGTTAAAGAAGAGGAAATGAAATGGAGGACCACTTATCTTAAAACACATCATAGTCAGGAAAAGACGGCACCACTGTGACCGTCATGTCCATGTCCATCATGCTGGACCAGTGGAATATCTAAGCAGTGACCTGCACGTAAACCTGCCTGAGACTGGATACACAACTCGGAGGGAGTGCTGTCATACAAACACATAGAGCCAAAGCATATATATTTTAAATTAACATCTCTCATTAAATTTACTGCTGATCATAAGTTTCACCAGGACAGTCCATTTAGTATTAATTCTTATCAGTACTTACGTGTGTGCGTGTGCGTGTGTGTGTTAAGGGTGTGTTTGGACCCTTGTCATGGGCCATGATTCTGTTTTCCTGCTCTACACCCAGAGACAGGAAAGGAAGTCTGTGACTGTCAGGTGTACGTATATAAGGGAATTAGGGAAAGGTTAGCACGTCCATCGGCAGTTTCCAACCTGTGCATATAACAAGGTATAGAAGATGTCTGTAGGGAGGGTAAGGTCTACTCAGCCTGCCCACACCGCCCTGGCAGGGCCCAAAGAGCCAGCACGTTGCTGCCTTCGTATCTTGCACACCTGAGTGCCCTGAGCACGAGCTGCCCCTCGTGCCAGAGTGCTCAGCTGGTGGCCACGATGGGCCACATGCTGCAGTTACCAGCCATCCCAAGGCTGGGGTTTTTTGGAGTAAGGTCAGGCTGGCTTGGTCAGCACAAAAGGCACATCTGTGCACCAGGAGCCTGAAACATCTCGGTCCTTTTGTGGGGCCTCAGTACCAAGCAGTTTTTGAACATAAAGACTGGAAAGAAGATACTGAGAAACCTTTTGCTCTCTGCAATAGTTTGAGAATTATCCCAGACGTGATCTGCCATTGAAATTCCCTTCATCTGCTCAGGGGGAGGTAGCCGTGTCCTATTTCAGTAAGGCTTTTAAAACAAATATAAGATCTCTTCTGTCAATACAGGATGCTGGGATTTACTTTTAAAAGTAAATAATAGTATTTTACAGTCCTTTTACCTACCTTCTCAGCTACTTTCTTCTCTCTCTTTCCCATACTTCTAATAAAGCGCTCATCCAAATCACAGTAAGGGTCCTACCACGAAGACCTAGCATTCTTTTTTAAGATAATCACGAAAAAGAGAAATTTCCTTTTTACTACAACTCTATATATGTGGTAGTTGCTTTAGAGACCAGCCTCAATGATGCTGTATTCTTCCTTCCTGAAAGGCATATCAGTGCTCTAAGAATATCTGTATTGCTAGAAACTTTCCAGCTTTCAGGTCTGATGAATGCACTACCTATACCCCAGCTTCATATCAGCACAAGACCCTGGCAAATGCTACACTCCCCAGCACATCACAGACAGTAGTCTATAGACAGCTTAAGTAATTTGCCTTCCTAAGCACCATAAACTTTCTGTAGGTAAAGTTAGTACTGCGTAGTCTGTGAAGTCTCATATATTACCTCCAAAAACTTAAAGGCTGGTCTCAAATGTCTCCTTTCCCCACTCCATAAAACTATAATCTTATGAGGACCATTGATTTTTCAAGTTAATGTTCCATCTTCAACTGCCACCATGGAGAAAGTGGTTTTATCTTGTTATTTGCACCATGGAGTTTTTCCAGAAGGAACAACACTAACGTCACAGGAACGGGGAAGGAGAAGAAAAGCAAAATGTTATTTATCACCATAGCCTGGGGGTGTAAAAACAGACTGAGAATATCATATTCCTCCTTTTTTTCTTTTAAGGCATTTCTATCATGATATTACTATATGAAAGATTAATTTATGGCTTTGGGGTTTTTTTCTTTCTCTTGTGGAGCTGAAAACCTCACTGAATTTAAATAGGAAGAGAAAAAGTATCTCTCAACTGCTAGAGCACAAACTGCAGCATATGAAATTGCCCAGATATTTCTCACGGTGCAAACTATCCGAGTATCTGATAAAATGGAAAATCTTTGTGTGTGCATGACATTGTAATACACAATTAGAAATGCCCACTGAAAGGGAGCAAGAGAAGCTCCACCTCTGTCCAAAATCCCTGATGAGGGAGGTATTGCCGGATTCCTCCTCTTTGTTCATGCCACATGGTACCCATGCATCTTGCTGTAGAAAGGGCTCCCCTGCCAGGGAGATGTACGAATACCTATATGGCATTAACCTGTTCTAGTCCCCCATACCCTGAGACGATACAATGAGGTCCTCGAAGTACATGTCCACTTCCCCGGACTCTAAGTCCCAGGATAACACCAAGTCAGGTTTCCAGAGTTATGTCTCCTGTTTTGGGAAACCTTAGGGTTTTCCTTGGTTTTCTCTGGAACCTTCCTATTGTGATCTTCCCTTTTATTTCCCCATCCCATGTCAGAGGAACTCCTCCTTCTGGGTGAACGTGCCCCTGTAGTGCCAGGTAAGAGCATGCGCAATGCCCACCTCGCTGTGCATGCTGAGTAGCTATTGAATTGTGCAGGAAAGTCTGCAGAACTGATCAAACTGTCTTTTCCAGCCATGGAAGAGGGACGGTCAGTGAAGCGGGAAGTATGGTCATGGTACAGTGTTCTCCGAGATACCCAACCACTTGTGCTTTCGGCACTGTCTTAACGAGGTTATGCCTTTCTCTCCTGGCAGAACACACTTATTTGCAGATTATGGGGTTCTTCCATTGCCCAGTCTTGAAAAGCAGGAAAGATTTCCACCTTTTTTTTTTGCAACAGTTGTGATGATTATGACGAGAAAGGAGGACTGTGTACAGAAACCAGAGTGTACTCATTTAGGACTGCCCAGCAAACACCTTCTTTTCAGTTGCAGGACTGTATAAACTTCCAGGCGTTCAGGCTGTGCATTACCCTGGATGGGGGCATAGGCACCTACGGTGCAACACACTCTGTAGAAGGTGAATTACACGTCTGTGCTAGGAGGAGTGAATTGCAATGAAAATGAGCACCAATTCTGGAAGACACATATAGCCTATATTTGGATGAATACTTACAGCCACATGAAGCATGCCATTAATATTTACGTTAAATTTCTTAACATTAAATTAATGTTCAATATCTCCATTGATTTATCTAAAGACTGGTACTAGTCTGGTTTTGAGGGGTTTTGTCAAGTCCAGTTTCCTGGTGAGTCCTCTGCTGTTAGCTGTCTCCACCTCTGACCAATGCCATAAGGCAACACACTCTCTGAAGTGTACAGAAGCCCTCAGCCGGCCTGCGTGAGTGTCTACTCAGCAGTACCAGCTATGTGAATTATTCTCTTTCGCTGCTATGTATTTGCAGCTTGCGAGGGTTTTGTATCTTTCTAAACCTATTTGCCTCTTCGCAAAGAGAACACAAAACAGGCGCACTGCAAAATCATCGTTCTCCCATTGTTTACACCACCCATAGTATTTCCTGCTCGCTTGTCACACTTTATTTGCCATTTTTTGAAAATACAGGAGAATTAAAAAGTCACACACTTGACATTTTCCCTTGATCTTTATGAGCATTGTGCACAGTCGTTGATCCAACAAGATTTCATGAAAGACAGTTTACAAAAAAGGAAAGATTTTAATTTATTTGACGTGACTCAGGGGTGTACCCAAGGGCTATATTTGCTGTGTACATTTTTGCTTCAGTAAGAAGAGAAATTGCTTTTGCATTAAAACTCTCTCTTGGTTCTGCCATTGTGCAAGTTCTGGGATCATGCTGAAGGGTTCTGATGTGCCATGGCTTCACTTGTGCAGTGTCTAATATAAGACTGTCAGAAAATAACTTTATTTTCACCTGAGAGACTGATGGAATAACCATTTCTATTTTCCGCCTTTCAGTCAAATTACTATGTTGTGCTTCTTCATATCAATATCTTTCACACAAAATAAAAGTCATATGTAATTTAGTTAAATATACAGGGGATTCTCTAGCAAAATTTCTCTGTACACAAGACAGATCCTTTAAAACTTGACCTTTTGCACATATCACTGCTGCAAAAAATTGTTGAGATTTTTTGTATAATTTCTTTTCTTGGGAAGAATTTCCATTTTTCAAAGAATCTTAGTGAAAACCATCACTTAGGACACCTGAGTTTGGTTTTCAGTTGTTCTTGTTGGTTTTGTGCTTCCATGGGAATTATAGAGGCCAAATGAGATGAATAAAGGGATACTTAACAGGCTTATTACAATGAACACCTGCCAAGATGTTCTCTAGCTTGAAAAATAAAGCCCTTAAAGATTTAATATTTTAGCAGCCTTTCTCCAAAAGTAAAATTTAATTAGAACCCAATTATACTGAAATTGAAGTAACTGCTGAGGTAGTGAAATGAATACTCAGTCCCATATGGTCTGATTTATAATCCGTAAGCACTTTGAAGAACTACCTTATTGTCCTCTTTATATTCATACGCATTTCCTATTAATATCAATAAGAATTGTATGGCTGCTTTGCATATATTTGAGAACGTTTTTTAATAAACGCATATAAGAATCTCTATTTTACTGTATATTTACTATGGCTTTACACTGACAAGAATAAACATGCATGAATTCATGTCAAATTTCTGGACCTAAAAGTTTCTTTTGGAAAGGTAAAGAGGAAAGTAAATGAATCTTTTAGAAACATCAGTATCACCTTAATTCGTTAGTACAGAAAACCTTTGCTAGAAAATACAGAGTAAGGTTTCCTATCTTGTACTCATTTACACCAATGTGATCCCAAAATAATGTTTCTGAACTCATGATTTTTAGTTATTCCAGACTTAAAGCAAGGTCTAACAAACATCTCTAAGCTATATGGCAACTCATAACATAAAAGTTAAAAAAAAAAACAAAAAACAAAACACCACCCAGAGATATTTTGCCAGACTATTTTCTTACCCTCCATCATTCTTCTCTCAGGGAATTCTTGACACTTTTAAAGGGCTTCTATCTGCCATCACTAGTCAATTACATGACCAGAACTTAGAGCAGAAAACACCTTCATGCTCTCTCTGTGTAAGGGACAACATAAGGTACAAGACAATAGAGAGTCAGGAGAGTAAAAAACAGTGAAGAAACAGTCTGCTGTGCTGGACTGACTCTGGCCTGATGCCAGGTGCCCATCAAAGCCACTCTATCACTCGCCTTCCTCAACTGGACAGGGGAAAGAAAATATAACTGAAGCCTTGTGGGTCAAGGGAGGCTTTAGACACAAAAGAATAAAGACAGGGAGAGAGATCACAGAATCGTTTTGGTTGGAAAAGACCTTGAAGATCATCAAGTCCAACTGTTAACCTAACACTGGCAAGTCCACCACTGAAATCATATGCCTAAGCACCACATCTACATGACTTTTAAATACATCCAGGGATGGTGACTCAACCCCCTCCCTGGGCAGCCTGTTCCAAAGTTTGACCACTCCTTCTGTAAAGTCCAATGCTTGACAACTCTTTCAGTGAAGAAGCTTTTCCTAATATCCAGTCTAAACCTCCTCTGGTGCAACTTGAGGCCATTTCCTCTTGTCCTAGCACTTTTTACCTGGGAGAAGAGACCGACACCTACCTCACTACAACCTCCTTTTAGGTAGTTGTAGAGCATGATGAGGTCTCCCCTCAGCCTCCTTTTCTCCCGGCTAAACCCCAGTTCCCTCAGCCGCTCCTCGTAAGACTTGTGCTCTAGACCCTTCACCATCTTCATTGCCCTTCTTTGGATGCATTCAAGCACCTCAGTGTCTTTCTTGTAGTGAGGAGTGCAAAATTCAACACAAGGTGCAGCCTCACCAGTGCCGAGAACAGGCGCATGGATGATCACTGCCCTGCGCCTGCTGGCCACACTATTTCTGATACAGGCCAGGACGCTGTTGGTCTTCTTGGCCACCTGGGCACACTGCCGGCTCATGTTCAGCCATCTGTCGACCAGCATCCCCAGGTCCTTTTCCGCCAGGCAGCTTTCCAGCCACTCATTCCCCAAACCTGTAGCATTGCATGGGGTTGTTGTGACCCAAGTGCAGGACCTGGCACTTGGCCTTGTTGAACTTCATACAGTTGGCCTTGGCCCATCCAGCCAGCCTGTCCAGATCCCTCAGTAGAGTCTTTCTACCCTCCAGCAGATCAATACTCCCACCCAACTTGGTGTCATCTGCAAACTTACTGAGGGTACACTCAATCCCCTCGTCCAGATCATCTATAAAGATATTAAACAGAACTGGTGCCAATACAGAGCCCTGGGGAACACCGCTTGTGACCAGCCACCAACTGGATTTATCTCCGTCCACCACAAGTCTCTGGGCCTGGCCATTCAGCCAGTTTTTTAGCCAGAAAAGAGTACACCTGTCCAAGCCATAAGCAGCCAGTTTCGCCAGGAGAATGCTGTAGGAAACAGTGTCAAAGGCTTTACTAAAGTCTAGGCAGACAACATCCACAGCCTTTCCCTCATCCACTAAGCATGTCACCTTGTCATAGAAGAAGATCAGGTTAGTCAAGCAGGACCTGCCTTTCATAAATCCATGCTGACTGGGTCTGATCACCCGATTGTCCTGTATGTGCCATGTGGTGGCACTCCAGATGATCTGCTCTGTAACCTTCCCCAGCACTGAGGTCAGGCTGACAGGCCTGTAGTTCCCTGGATCCTCCTCCCAGACCTTCTTGTAGATGGGTGTCACATTTGCTCACCTCCAGTCAACTGGGATCTCCCCGGTTAGCCTGGACTGCTGATAAATGATGGAATGTGGCTTGATGAGCACTTCTGCCAGCTCCCTCAGTACCCTTGGGTGGATCCCATCTGGCCCCATGGACTTGTGTGTGTCTAAGTGGTGTAGCAGGTCACTAACCATTTCTCCTTGGATGATGGGGACTTCATTCTGCTCCCTGTCCCTGTCTTCCAGCTCAGGGGGCTGGGTACCCAGAGAACTGGTCTTACTATGAAAGACTGAGGCAAAGAAGTACCTCAGCCTTTTCTTCAGCCTTTGCTGCTATGTTTCCCCCCACATCCCATAAAGGATGGAGATTCTCCTTACCCCTCCTTTTGTTGCTAATGTATTTATAGAAACCTCTTTTACAGAAGTAGCCAAATTAAATTCTAGCTGGGCTTTGGCCCTTCTAATTTTCTCCTGAGTTGACTGCCCCTATGTTCTAAAGGTCAGAAACTCTCCATTTTTTTCCTGAGTTCCAGCCACAGCTCCATGTTCAGCCAGGCCGGTCTTCTTCCCCACCGGCTCGTGTTTCGGCACATGGGGATAGCCTGCTCCCATGCCTTTAAGACTTCCTTCTTGAAGAGTGTCCAGCCTTACTGGACTCTTTGCCCCTTCAGGACTGTCTCTCAGGGGACTCTGTCAACTACTCTCCTCAACAGGCCAAAGTCTGCCCTCTGGAAGTCCAAGGTTGCAGTTCTGCTGACACCCCTCCTTACTTCTCCAAGAAACCCTTAATATTTTGTCATTGCTATGCACAAGACAGCCTCCAGCCACCACATCACCTGCAAGTCCTTCTCTATTCATAAACAACAGATCCAGCAGGCCACCTTCCCTAGTTGGCTCATTCACCAGCTGTGTCAGGAAGTTATCCTCTACACACTCCAAGAACCTCCTGGACTGTTTTCTCTCTGCTGTATTGTATTCCCAGCAGACACCTGGTAAGTTGAAGTCCTCCATGAGAACAAGGGCTAGCGGTTGTGGGAATTCTCCCAGCTGCTTATAGAATATTTCATCTGCCTCTTCATCCATGTTGGGTGGTGTATAACAGAATCCCACCATTGGGCTTGTTGGCCTCCCCCAAATCTGGGGTCCTCCCCGGGCTGCAGGTGAATACTCACTCCACCGTGGAGCTCCATGGACTGCAGGGACACAGCTGACCTCACCATGGTCTTCACCAGGGGCTGCAGGGGAATCTCTGCTCTGGTGCCTGGAGCATCTCCTGTCCCTCCTTCACTGACCTGGGGGTCTGCAGAGCTGTTGCTCTCTCATCTTCTCACTCCCCTCTCCGGCTGCAACTGCCCAGTTGCATCTGCTCAGGTTTTAATAATATTATTCAGAAATACATCTTTATTAGTTGCTTTTCTGTTCAGGTGCTGCTAAATCCTGTCCAATTGTAAGTTGATTTGAAGCTCTGATGTTTAACTGAAACGTGTTCTTGAGCCTGTTTTGAGAATTGGCCAGTATGCTGGAAAATGCAGCCTGACTTCTTGTGATACAAGCTGCCAGAGTGACCCAGCCACTTTGTTTCAATAAAGGCTAAACTCACAAAAACATTCTTGCTCTGTAAACATCACACAGAACATTGAAGAAAATCATGGTAAATGTTCATTACTTAAGTAAGCAAAGCAAAGCTCTCCAAATTCAGGACATGCTGGATTTACAGTGGCCTTGGCTATCTTTAGCTGCTGCCCTGTGTAATGAATAAAGAAAAGTCCTGTGGGATTGGAAGAGTTTGTGGTCCTAGAAGTAACAACCACCTCAACGATGTCTCACTCAAAAGACAAGTGAGAGGCAGGGGTGATTTTAGCTTTTGCTTCTTGGTCAGTGCTCAGGTCCAGCAGCTGAGCCAGGCTGCTAGAGCAACCACGGATATAACGGAACTGAGGGACAGGAGCCCATACATCTCCGAGGGGTACAAAGGTGGTTTGGAAG
>NW_010529653.1:46162-56530 GCF_000687285.1 Phaethon lepturus
ACCACAGTCCCTGGGTTTTCTTCACAGAATCTGTAGGAAAGTGGTAATGATGAAACATGGCGACTACATCTGTCTTTGCCTAGAGAGGAAATGAAAGCAAACCGTGTCTAGACATGGCACAAGCATTTAAGTGAGGCTGGTGTATAGTAAAAGCTTTAGCATTTGCCATTGCTGGCATTCTCTCCTACAGGTATTTCCCCCGCTGCTGACAGCTCCGTTCTCCGCAGCTACAGGACCAGATAGGAGAAGCCGCTGTAGACTCACAAGCCTACCCAAAGATGCGCTGCGCTTTTCCGAAACGGCTGCACTGTTACAGAAATTAGGTAACCCTGCTCTGAGACCAGCAAAGCCGATGGGGGCTTGGCAGCATTTAGTTTCAGACATTGGGATGCTTGAAGGTAAGGGTACTTTGTCATTTTAGAACTGGCAATGCTTTTAGATCGTATTGATTTTACTTCACTGTCTTGAGAACGTTGACCCTGAGCTCTAACTCCAGACTCTCACAACTCTTGAAATATATACAGTCCCAGGCTATGCATAACTTAAGGCTGGAACGCACTCCCCAGCTCAGCCCTGGCAAAAGGCCGTTCACGGTGCGCCGAGCACTGCGAAAAGGCCAAGGGACAGCACGTGCCGCGGGGAACAGGGGTGCTCCGGCAGCAGGAGTCATGGCACTCGGCCAAGAGCTGGTTGTCCAGGCCAGGTGCTGCAAAAAGATTCAGCAACAGGAGACAAACCTTGGGATGTGCTTCTAGGTGTCGGGTAAGCCTGGGGTTTGCCGTGAGAGTAACAGTCACAGTGCGGGGAGAGGAGGCACAAGGGGCTCTCAGGCACTCGCCTTTTATGCCTAACATACATACGTCATTTTTTTAGTAGCTCATATGGAGCACGGTCAGCTACATAAAGCACAGCTAGCTTTCCACAGGCGTTCACCCGTGGTGGAGCTGATTTCCCGTTATGCATATAGGGAACAGACAAGCATGTATAGGATGCACCTGAAACACCTCCTTGTCATCCTTTTTCTGTTCTCCCTTTCCAGTCCTCAGCTACTGTTAGAAGCTGGCTGGTACATGCCTTGAGCATGAAATGAGAAGATGCTGAGAAGACTGAAATGAGAAGGACCTTATGTGACAGGCAGGTAAGTACCACCTGATACAAATGCTGGAGGGGCTGTCTGCTGTAGAGCAAGGTCTTGCAAAATTGCTAAAGTCGACAAGGATATTTTGTCTCAGACTCCAGGTAGATGAGACCTTCCAGCTTTACAGGACCTAAGGCAGAAGGTTGCAGCCCACCTCCACACAGTGGGTCTGCTGGAGGTGCCTGGGAAATGCAGTCTGTAGGCACTGGGCAGCAGCAACACAGGCTGGTTCATGGAGCAGCTCAGAATCAGGAAGTGTTGAAAACAGCTCTGCTACGGTCCTGTCCCTCTTGGGAGACAGGCAGCATTAATATCTTTTTGTGTTCACTCGACAGAAGTGTCTTTTCTAAATCAAACATGCCCTACAAGGTGAATCTATAGTGCACTGTGACACTAATGACACAGAGCTTCTGACTCACAAATTACTCTCCTTGTTTAAAGAACGAAATAACAAAATTCCTCTTCTAACAGATTAAAAACAGTTCACAAGATTAGTTAAGCACGGCCACGTATCATATCTTTTCTATTAAAAATCAATGCTATAGAAATTTACTATCATACTGTAATACAAAATTCAAACTTCTTTAATTTGCCTTAGATACTGACAGTCCTCAACTATACCCTCTAAAGAAAAAATGAACATATTAATCTCTAGTATACTGCCATTTTCCTGTTGACTTGGGTTATAAAAGTCATTAATAAATGTTTGTTAAAAGCAAACACAATTCTTTTACATTGTTGCTAGTCACTAAGATAGCAGTAGTATGGGAAGTCAGAAATAAGTCAGAAGCAATCAGAAATTAAGGCAACTTTTCAAAAGTGAATTAGACAATTGTTTAAATTATATAAGAAATCAAAAGCAGATCTGGCTAAGCAATATACTTTTGGAGCCAACCTGTCAGTCAGTGGCTGCAAAATGTGCTGTAATGTAAAGCATGGAGCCAAGTTCTTCAGTCAGACCTCCCCCTTCCCTCCGCTGGACCAGGACCAGTCCCAGAAGCGTCTTCAGTGTACTTGTGAATTGTACTTGGTTCTACCTTTGTTGTATATTTCCATAGCTTGAAACGTAAAACTTCTTGGGGAAGCTACAAGCTTTTGAGCTGTTATACGCACATTTTCAGATGTCTTTCTCTCTCATCCAGATCCCAAGGGATCCCTACCCTATGAAAACTTTTATGTTTTCAGACTGTGTTTGCCAAAATGCAGTCATGCTGGCAATCTTTGAGCCGCCAAAGACCATTTGAAGATGTATCTTTTTTGGTCTATTCTTGTTGTCATTCTTCCTTCTCCCATACCCCCTCCTGGCACAGCGAATGGGGCCCCTCTAAGCCTTCCACAGGCAGGACAATGAGAAGACCCACCATGGTACCAGAAAGAAGGAAGAAGTCAGCAGCAGGTAACGCCGACCACCCGTGTAGAGCCCTGTGATTGTTACAAGTACTACAAACATGCAGGTGGATTTTCAGAGGCATCCAGTGATTTTGTGAGGTTGAGATGTGATTTCATTGAAAGGCTGACGACTGTGCAACAGACTTTTATTTTGGAAATAAGTGAAGAAAGAAATGGTACTGGAAATCAACACTGCAAATCTTCAACTTAATATGAATCTGTTTAAATTATGAGAAAGCAGTTTTTTCTCCTGGTCCCAAATTGACTATTCCTGTGCTTATATTTCTGTGAATCCATTTTGATTGAGTTAAGAAAAATATCTATGGGGCAGATGTGTTATGAAAATTAAAGACATTGTTCTGTATTGTAACCAAAGTGGCTTTGTTGAAGACAGTTATCACTTCACAGTGTAAAGCTAAGTACCTCAAGTATGTTGAGAATTCAACCATACTGACACTTCAGGATTCAGCATTGTAATGTTTCTATTACAGGCACGGTGGGGTGAAAAGATGCTATCAATCAGATTTACTTTGTGCTAGTTCTAGTCTAGAAAAAAAAAGTCGTGCAGGGAGGAAGCAGTGTAATTCTCATTTTTCAGAGGCTGAGAGAAGGCATGGTAGTTTTCTCAATCATTGCAAAAATATTATTGAAAGAAATCAACTGAAAATTCAGGGGAGAAAGATAAAAAAGAACTGATGTTTCTGAAATAAGAAAGTTTTCACAACCAAAAAAAAAAAAGAATCAAATGGTATTTTAATAACTGTTTAGGCATAGACCTCAATGTAGTACCTGAAATGTTGACACGATCTCATTTACAGCTTTCCTCTGTTTCTTTGACTACAGAGTTAGAAGAAAATACTTCATATAATGAATTCTACAATCATTTTTTTAATTGTTAGCAGGCAGTGTTGTCTGCAAATAGCATCATACATACAGCTGTACTTGTATACAATGTGTACAAAAGCACAGTAAGACACTTCCAAAATGTGCATATTGGGGTAACAATACGCCTCGTAAAGCTCCAGACGGATTAACTAATTCCCCCACACCATGCTACAAGAGTTTGAGAGGAGGCATATACAATTTAAGTTACTTACTTACTCAAAACAGGCTTTGAGTATTAGGCCTGGGAAATAATGAACCAAAATTGTGCTGATTTCCTAACAAGAAAGGGTTATAATGTACCTGGGAATACCTTCCCTGCGGAACAAAAAAGAACAGGCTGTAGCTTGCAGTTCTGCCAGAAGGCAGACTCATGCTGTCCATGCCACACACAGCAATTTAAGACACTGAGTGAAGAGTATAAATCAAACACAAGCATCAAATCTTGTCTAAATTAGATTATTATTTTTCCGGTAGGGTACCTGTATCATCTGGTAATGTCCACATCAGACAAATGCCTTCAGGAAATAGAAAACACAATGGATTTAGAAGCCTATGAAATGTTATGCTGTGTAGAGAGATTGCCAAACAAAATGAGAAGCAGGGAACCAGAAAAAGAATGCAGAAATAAAAGGGAAACTTGATCACAGTCAATGATCACCATTGAGAATTGAGAAAGTAAGGCTTAAGCTTTTGTGTTTTGTGGACATAAAATATCTGGGAGTAAAGATGATTCAAGACTGATCAGAGTGAAGGAATCCAAAACTCTGGCTGGCATCCGAGAAGAATCAGTGGCATAAAATTAAAGAGGAGTTCTGAGAACATGTGAGAACTAATTCACACAGAATTAAGGCATGGAGGGAGAGAAGAGGTGAAATGGAGAGAAAGGAGGATTAGGAAGTGTTATGGATGACAACTTCCTAAACTATTACAGGTAAATTTACAAGATGATGTCAGTCTGCTCCTTTGTGTAAAGTCTTCCAAGGAGCCACTGAAGCCACACCCCTGCGGTCAGCTAGAGCAGGCAGCACGGAGCTGGCCCACGCTGAACTTCGTAAACTTTGTCATTTGAATGCTGCACACAACTTTACTTTACATACTACAGCTCTCACCAGCTGGAGCACGCTGGTTGACATTCAGACATTCAATCTGTTACTTTCTCTATTGAGTGTTAATAACTGGGGATTTTTTTCAGGCAATTGGCTAAAATCATGTACAACAATGTACCTCCTTGTTGCTTTAAAGATTGCGGTAGGGGGATAACTAGCCTTGAAGGTACAGGAATTGGGAAAGGAATTTTGAACATCAGCTGCTTCCACAGAGTCGCAAATAGAACCAAATTAACAGCAAGTGCATTAATACGGACAAAAGGAACTGTAAGCTGCTACATTATATTAGCACTTCAGCTTTTGAAATTTTAAGACTAGCAACTAATTCTGAAATCCAATCTAAATTTCCAGTGTACTTTCTACTGTTCACCTTAGAGAAGTCAGAAGTACAGGTTACAGTGTTGTGACAGAGACAGATCTGTGCTGGAGCTCTTCCAACCAATTTGAAAGAGCGAGCTATTTAAAATTATATTTGGCTCATGAACTGGACATAAAATCTACTTCTACATCATGCCATTGCCTGCCACTACTGCCTCTTCTCCTAAGAAGGACAGCGTGAGCATTGCCTGTCTCGAGCTCAGACCCAGAACAGACCCTGCCCCAGCTAGCCTCTCACCCGGCTTGGGGAATGGTTATTAGTCTGACAGCATGCAGCTACATAGGAGGGAAATCACCTCCGACCCCATCAGTTCTTCCAGAAAAAGCTGGTGCAGCACTGACACATATTAGAAACTTTTATATGGGTGGCCTTACATGAGTTTTTGCAGCAACAAGCTGCAGTCATTGTGTTTATTTGCCTACCTGTGCTGACACATTAACCGATTTTTGGAAAAATGAAAAACAAAACAAAAGAAAAAATATTAAAAAAATAAAAATGAGGTGTTTTAAAGCTGAACTGCTTGATTTCTTGTGGCCTGAAGGGCAGCTTTGCAAGCCTTGTATAAGGTATCCCCAGCAGAGGAGTGTGAATGAAAAGAGAGAGCAGTAAGACCTCCTAGCAAATTTATTCTGGACAGGATGGTAATTCGTAACTACAGCCTCACCACTTTTCCCTGCTGTTTTAATCCCAGCTCTGCACTGACCACGTATGCTGAAAATATTCTCCTGGGAATACCAACAAAGAACTTTGCACTGTCCATGGCACTGGGATGACTCAAAAAAACATTTGAAAATCCTTCCTTTAGGCAACCCAGTTAGGATTTTCAGAAGGGCACTGACTATTCATGCACAAGGGCCTTCAGGAGAAGAAGTGTCTTTTAAAGCTGAGATTTTCATCAGTACTTAGGCTTTGTTTAGACCGGTAAACAGTATGTGCAAGAGGAGTAGATCCAGACAGCAAAACAGCTGGTACTGAGACACCAGTGTCAGCTACCCATGTGTCATCACTTGGGGTTTACTTCACACTAGAGCTTGTCGAGTCCCACGGGCTGGATGATCAGTAGTGATCAGCGTATGTTAGGTGTGTTCCTGCAGGGCATCCTTCAGTTTGGTTTTGTCTGGTAGCAATCTTGGTTCTGCACTCTGAGACTGCAAGTAGCAGCAAATACAAAGTGTGTAGACACTCTAAACCATGATGTTGCAGACTTAACAAATCAGAGAAATGAGTTTTCAGACCCTAAGTTCTAGAAAACCTGCTGGTTGCACACAACATTTTTTCTTTCGAGATGTTAATCACAAGCAGAATGTAATTCTAGCAGATAAACTTCTAACCTCAACAGCAAACAGAACCCCCAAAAAGTAAATTCTCATCTATATGTCTGCCGAAGTGAAAAAACAAGGTGGATTTAAATGAGGTAAATATCTAGCACGCAATGTTTGAATATTTTTTTATCTAAAACTAGAATCTACACATTGCAATGGCTCCTTAATTGGTTCAAAAAATGCCTACCAGTCTTGTACACACAGCATAGCTAAAATCATGCAAAATCTGTTAGAGTAAGACATAAGCCTGGATCAATATTCAGTTAAAAATACATATTTTTCAGATCAGAAAATCTATACCTTTTTAAAGCAACGTTAGATCAGCTACACTAATACTCACACTATTATTTTGCTTTCTTATGTGTTAAACATATATCAGCATCTTCTTTAAAGTACAAGATGAAATCAGCCAATTTTGTTTTCTCAATAAAATGTACTCTTCAATTCTATCTAAAAGTAAAACTCAGCGTGAAATACCCTCAGATTGGCCAGACTTTAACAGATCCTCTGTTGTGAGGACTCAGACCGTCTAAGCATACGAGAGCCAATGCTGAGTTACAAACTGCAAAGAAAAAGTTCAAATTTGTTCCACAGTCAAAAATCACACCTATTAAATCATAATGACATTTCTTGTCTCAAGTTGTGCCCATTCAGTTGTGTCATGCTAGTCACGGTGTTCCTGGTATTGCTTTTCAGGGAAGTCATTTGAATGGCAGAAGAGTTGCGCAAGTAGCTGGCAGATCTCTCTTGCTGAGCTTTCCTCCTGCAGCAAAGCTGGTTGTTGAAATGTCTTCTAAAACTCTCACTGAGAAAATACAGTGCAAATGGGTTGACACAAGAGTTGCAGAAGCTTAGCACTCGGGCCACTAAGGTAACAACCATGTGTCCTGTTGATGGATCAATCTCATTGTAATTAAAAGATCGGTACATGTATAGCACGTGGTTAGGAAACCAGCAGATAGCAAAGAAGCCAACAAAAACTAGAACAATCTTCGCCAGACGTTTCCGAGTTTCCATCTAAAAAGATGAAAGGAACCCAAATGAACAACAGTGCATAGAACTACTCCACATAACAGACTTAATTAAAACATGTAGCACTTTGCTTTAGCAAATATAGCTTTAATAACAATCATAAGTAAGGCCAGCAAAAATGCTTCCTTCAGGGGCTGAATTACTTTTTCTATCTCATTTACTTTTTTTCCCATTTTCAGTTTACCTTCAGTGAAAGATCCTAGTTGTTTGCAGTTACAGAAGGTTGCTCTTTCCATATGATACATGCAGCAAGAGTGATTCATGACCCAAGAAAACACTGGCTTTTAGCCTGAGAGCATACACCAAAAGATGCCATGAAACACAACCTTTTCTGATGAGATCTCAGTGCTTGGCTTGAAACTTAGCTTTAGTTAGAAAGCTATTTAGAAACCATTGGCTTTGAAATATAGAGACAATGTGAATGAAATGTAGACACTGCTAGGGTGTTAGCTACACAATGGTACTTATATCCCATTATTTTGCCTGAATTGCCTCAGCTTGCACCACCAAAACTGCATTGAACAGTCTGAGCATCTTAATTCCGGGGTAAGGTGAAAGGTTCAGTTAAATCTTCAATAATGACATGAAAGAAATATACCTTAATTGCAGTGCTAAAGTATAATTGGATTACAATGTAGATACTGAGTGGCTGAAAACTGGACAGGAAATGAGCCTACACAGTGGTTCCAAACTGAGAGAGGGAGAGAAACTGGCCAGGTAGAAGGCACCAAAAGGAGGCAGAAACTTTCTACATATTCCTCCCAAAAGATTTATTATGCTTGTCAGGTACGAAAGTTTTGCAAAGGCAGGAAAGTTTTCTGTCTTTGCTCAATTTTCTGAAAGAAATCAAGTGAATTTATTCTAACAGGGTTTCAAAGTATGTGAAATAAATCTATAAGTGGTTTTCTTGGCTCCATCTAAACCAAAACCAGTGGGGAATTCACAAAAGATGGGAAAACTCTAACATTCCAATTTGGTAGGATTTGCACTCAGACAGATTGCAAAGGCAGACTAGAAGGTGCAGAGGTATAGTGGGAATATTACACTTTTGTGCTATGGCCTAAAGAAATGTGAGTTGATAGCAATAGTCTGAATTTACTTCCTCTTGCTGAGAGATATGTAAGTACACCGGAATTTTCTATTCCTCTGAGCCTCATAGATTAACAAAAAGAAAAAAACTAAGTAGAATGAAAAAAATATGTTCTTACTTTGAAAATACATGTGGGTTCAAAAATATGATGTAAATTAAATATTGTTTCCATCCTGAGGGTTCAGCCAAAAGGCTCTCTATATTTCACAGGAAAACAAAATAATACATGAAGTGCTAATATGTATGTCTTTTTGACAAGAAACAGGCTAGAGTAGAAATGAAATGCTGAGCAAAAAGAACATGAGGGAATGTGGTCTTTCTTTTTAAAAGAGTATGTACATGCTATATATGCAAGGAGATTTCAGTGAGTACAAAGGTGTTTTCTAAAATATTGGCAGAGAAAACCCTTCCAAATTGTTTTAACGGGCATAAGTTTTTTTCTCTATCAATACTAACATTTTTGTAAAGTGGTTGAGCCACTTCCACTGCAAAAGCTGTTGTGTGTACATATAAATGTTCCTGCTAATGAACAGCCTGTTGCTACCTTATTATATCTTCCTGTGCCTTACAGGGAAGCTGACTTTGTCCAGCATTTTAAAAGGTTTTGTCTCAAAGGTATACAGAACCTATACCAAAAGTTTTATAGCATCTATAATAGAAAGGGTATTAGAAAAGTGTGAGTTCAGGTTTGTATCCAAGAAAGATCTACTGAGAAAGCCAGAAAAGAATCGGTTCGTGCTCTGCGTTCATATTTTCAGCACTCCTTGGTCTGGGAAGAACCTTAGATCCCCTAAGAAAAGTTTTCCCTGCCTATGTCAGTTTTTTCATTTCCAAGTACAAATAAAATAGGGTGAATTCTGAAAAAGTTCATGTAGGATTTCTTTCCGAAATGGCTGCCTATAGAGATAGGCAAAGCCACCAGCATTAACTACAAAAACATTGCTCCTCAGTAAAAACACAAGTAATGATTACAGTCACAACACACACAAACACATATACCGGTCCCATTTCTTGTTAGGAATATGCATTGATGGCCTTGAATCTATATTTTTCCTTGCTCATATTCATTTACATACTGGGCTTAATACTGAGTAACTGTGAAAACAAGCATATTTTTCAGATAATCCTCAGCTTAGTTCATGCATGTGGAAACTGAACTAACCCTCTACAAAATCCAACAATTTTGATGTTATTGTTCCGGCACTTTCGTTTGTAAGTGTAAGCAGCACTTTTTCATTGGGATGTGAAAAGCAAGTTGCTTACCTGTCTTTTGGAATGCTCGCTGTATTCTCCAGGCATGTTGTGAGCACTTTTTATTAAACTCTTTGCTATATGATAGTAGTAGATACTAATGATGGTGAGAGGGATAAGGAAATACACCAGGAAAATGAGCACAGAATGGATCTTCGGGTGCATGTTGTCCGTCATGGGGTATGGTATGCATGCTGTGAAAGTGGCATTATCCGTGTCATTGATGTGGGCCAGTTCGGAGAACACCGCTTCAGGAACTGCCAGGAGCATGGAGATTACCCAGATGGCAATGGCTTTAACACAGGTCCATAGCACTGCGCTGGAGGTCTGGATGTCCATGGGGTTTACAATTGCTTTGTACCTGAAATGGATCAAAATGCAGATGCAAATTAAACGGTATCCTTTCAAATTCAACATGTGACGCATAAGGCCACTTCACACCTTTCATTAAAGTAAGGTCATATTTTGTTCTTCTTTGAAATCCCAAGGGGTTTGTACTCGTTCTTACATTTGCGTTCTCTAAACCTCTAGCTTCGTTGCATGTTTAGCCATCAGAGGTAGCATAAGGAGCCCTGGATACCACCTGTGGCTGCAGGTGCCCGTTCTGCGCCAGCCTGCTGAAAGCGCAGGACTGCTCCTCCTTTCTCCGAGCAACCCCCCGCAAACCCCCAAACGCGCATCCTGCCTCCGTACCGGCGCTTGCGTCCTTCCGCGGCTCGCGCAGCCCAGGGCGCCCTCCCGCCCGCCACCGCGGCTTTCCCGCGCTGGGAGCGCGG
>NW_010529654.1:0-36163 GCF_000687285.1 Phaethon lepturus
AAAGAAAGAAAGAAAGAAAGAAAAAATCATTCCCACCTTTTTTTTTTTCCCTTTGTTTTATTTAGTTTTTGTTTGTTTGTTTGTTTGAGGATTAAAATATTGCAGAAAATCCCCAAATGTTTTACATACTGGGCAAAATAAACTTCTGTGTGAAAAATATATCCTGAGTATACTTGTTCATTCTCAGAAAATAGAAACAAGGCAAAAAAGCCCCACCATAACAGTGAACAGTGTAGGATACTTGTGCATCCTCTCCTTTGACAGGTGCAGGGGCATCTCGAGCAGCCATTTCACCCTTCCAGTGGCTATGAATATGGCAAGCAGAAATGGAAGGGTGAGGTTGAAAGCAATTGAAAATTCAGGCAGGGACTAACTGTGTGGTCACCAGGTATCATCTGTTACTTTTTTTTCACAGAAGCTGCTTTTGGGCAGCTTTTCCAAGCAGTGTTTGCAAAATACAGCCTTGTTGCTGTGGGCATGCACCTTATCTCTCAGCTGACACATCCCCTGGCAATCCACAACCACATTCTGATTTTGTAGGGTTTTTAGGCTTCCCTCTGTGTATCACTGGCTTTTCTTTTAGACACTCAGATCAGCCTAAGTTTCAAGAAACTGCAACGGAAGCTGTAGTGACATCTCAAAGAATTATGAGCAATGAAATTGCTTGGTGACTGTATTTGGGGTTCTCCTGCAAAGGTGAAGCTCCAAAGCACAGACCTACAAAGTATTAAGATGGGACCTGAGTGCTAGGTGTTGTTCAGCTTGGCGATTCCCTTAGGTGAACAGGGATTTCAGACAGCTCTGGACTAAAAAAGAACTATTCAGTAGGCTTGGGGTAAAGCTATCCTATCAATGCACTGCAGCAGTCTCAAAAGGACTGCATTCTTGATACCAGACACGTGCTCCTGAAGACCGCTTACTTAAACCACAGAAAGGAAGCTGCTTGAGAATGGAGAATATACAGGATTGATTTACTTCATTAACGGAAAAAAACCACATATGAGGAAAAAGAGAAGACAAAGTGAGAAATATGACAATATTAAAACTTTTGATATCACAATATTTCCTTTCCATTTAATGTAAATTGGTTGTTTCAGGCCTTTCACACTTTTTTTGGCATTATAGGTCAAGGGGTCTGGTCACACTAACTCTTCTGGAATTGCTTCTTGGTTAAAATACAAAGTTTTAAAAAACCAAAGTTTTAAGCATAAATTAGCATCTAGACAAAACAAGTAATGGGATTATCCTGATGGAAGCACCAGTATCCATACTGCCTGGCTGCTTAGTATGAAATGAAGTGTATATGAATATGGCAGTCTTGCTACAGCAAATTTTTATGGCTTCCAGCTTTGACCAGCACATTCCCTCATGTTCAATGGCTACCTACAGCTTTACTTTGATCTTAACAAGTGAAAGTAATTTATGCTGTATGTAAATTTTAGCATAGCCACAAAGGATGCACTGCTTTTGCAGTGGGAGAAAGAGATAATAAGCCAGAAGAGGAAGGGATGGGTCTTTTATAGCAATGTACAAACGTGCTAGAGTAGTGGCCCTGACAAAAGACCAAGATATTCCTTTCACAAACAAATCCTAAGAGGAGAAAGCTACCTGTAGTTTTCTTACCAAAAAGATACCTCAGTTTGTGCTAGGATTTTCCAGGGACTTTGAGGAAAGGCAAAAGCATTAGAATCACATTTTAACCTATTTGGAAATTCAAGTCAGGCATTTATTAATGACTGCTACAACTGCAGTCCTAACATCAATCCACCAAGAGTATCCATCACTGGCTTCTTGGTAAATTTTGACCAAATCCTGCTCAGTTTCACATGCAGTGTTTGCGGAGGGAAGAGTAGAGGTGGAGAGGAGCACAACCCCACTGACACCACCTAGGAAGTGTAAGGACTCATGCACAGGTTGACTTAACAGTTATGGAAAAGGACAAGTTATTCATCCTTAAGGCCATTTCAGTGGAGCTTACACCAGCCAAAATGTTGCACTTAGGAAGTTTAAGGTGGCAGTGGAAGGTCGCTTACAGAGCTGACACATTTTGTATAGCATTTCCAACTGCATCTGCAATCACTGCGAGGTTTTTCAAAGAGCATCATTTTTTCAGACTGAGACAGTAAAAACAATATGGAAAAGGCAGCACAGTAAACCTCTGAGGCAAAAGGGACAGTGGACAAACAAGCCAGTTCTAATCAGCAATGGCAGTTTTCTCCTGGCCATTGCAGCTAAATCATAAAAAATATCCAACCCCTTTGTGTGCTAGTTAAAATTTTCCTTCATGTTATGTTTTTCCCTTTGCGACTCTACTGTGATTTTCATAATTCTGACACATGGAATATTCAAATAGTATACTCCAATTTTAATTGAGCTTTTGTTTGCTATAGTGTGGTAAAACCTAATTTGTCTTTGGGGAAATTTCTATAATCATAATTACTGATGTTCAACTGCAAGTTACAAAAGTCCCTTACAAACACATGAAAGAGGTCACTGTTTAGATATTCTCTCCTGCAGTACCATTTATGAAATTCCTGTCATCTTCACTATATTATACATACACTACTGATAAAGTTCAAGCTCCACCAGCCAGGCATCTGCATATCTGATGACTGAAAGCAAATTACTGCAGCCAAGGTGTCGTATTATTTATTATATGATTACTCACTACAAGATGTCTAAAGCTTATGTGACAGAAAGCATTTATTAGAATTGAGAAATTTACTTTAAAAATATATTTCATTCTTAAGCATGGCAAGAAGAGTGAAGTTTCAGGCAGAAACAGCACAGCCAATTTAACTGGGCAGCAGTGGTGTATGAAACATGGATTAGGGAAGCAAGCAGTGATTACTGTTGGCAGCTTACACACTTGAGGTCGCACCTACAGGGGCTCATAACTTAGCAAGATGTGAAACAGACAGAAGTTTGCTCTATTGTTGGCCTGTTCGTTAGCAACGTCACATTAATTCAGTCAAAGTATTGCAGTATGCACATAGAATAGCTATGCTGTTAAGGCTTGTATACAAAGAAGTTGTTTAGAGTTCCTTTCAACGTTTTTCTAATCATCCAAAAAGTGTACATTTAGTCAAAATAAAACATAGAGGGCTTTTACACACAAGAAATTCATTTTAAGACTAAATTTGATACAAGGTGCTTCAACCATGTCAAAGTTATCAATTTAAAAGATTGTGAATGAATTCTCAAAACCTTCAAAAACCCACAACCCTCCCTCCCCGCCATGCTCAAGTCATACATTCAGGAAAGAAGAGACCTTTACGTAATTTCTTCTTCCTGCTATTGTTCTTCTCAAACATCTGTAAGCTCTTTCAAACAAAGCTTAGAATCATAGAAAAATTCTCAGTTGAAGGAACCTCAGGAGGTCTCTAGTTCAACCTGCTACTTCAAAGCTGGGTTAGCTCAGAGATCAGAATAGGTTGCTCAGAGGTTTATCCAGTCAGGTCTTGAAAGCCCCCAAGAGCAGAGATTGCACAGCCTCTCTGGGCAACCTGTTGCAATTCATCAGCATCCTAACAGGAAGAAGTTTTTTCCTTATGCCCAGTTGTACTGGGTCTGGTTGGGATGGAGCTAATTCTCATTACAGCTGCCTGTATGATGCTGTGTGACTGAAACTGTATTGATAAAACACTAATGTTTTGCTGAACAGTGCTTGTAAAGAGTCAAGGCCTTTCCCATGGACTCAGCAAGTAGGCTGGGAATGGGCAGGAGGCTGGGAAGGGACACAGCTGAGACAGCTGACCTGAACTGACCAAAACTATATCCTATGCCATATAACATCATCCTCAGCAATAAATCCTGGAGGCGAGTCATTGCGAGGTAGTCACTGCTCAGAGAATGGTTGGACATCAGTCTGCTGGTGGGAGGTGGTGATTGATTGCTTTGCATCACTTAGTTGCTTCCCCCCGCCTTCTTGCCCTCGTTCCTTCACTTATCAAACTGTCTCTATCTAGTTCTATGGGTTTTTCTTGTTTCTGATCTTCTGATTCTCTCTCCCATCCTGCTGTGGGGGGGAGTAGTGAGCAGGCAGCTGGTGGGTGCTTACTTACTGGCTGAGATCAACCCACCACACAAGTCTGAGCCTCTCTTCTTTCAGTTTAGGTCCTCGTTGCTCATCTTCCTGTCATGCACCACTGCAAACAGGCTTGTCTCTGTCTTCCTGAGCATGTGCTTGAACACCCTGACCATCTTAGGGGCCATGCACCAAACTTTTTCCAGTTTATCAATGTCTTTTATGTATTGGTGACCCAAAATATGGGGCACGTTATTCTAGATTTGAGCTAATAAGGGCTGAAGTAGAAGGAAATAATAACTTCTCTCAACCTACTCGCTATGATCCTGTAGATACAGCGCAGGATGTTCTTAACTTTTACCAGGGCACACTGCTGGCTCACATTCAGTTTCTTATCTACCTAGGTCCTTTTTAGCAGAGATTTCTCAGTCGATCACAGTCTGTGTTGTTGCAAGGGGTCACTCCTTCCAAGGCAAAAAACATTGCACTTGTCCTTCCTGATTTCACAATTGGCCTTTCTCCCCAGCTTGCCTAGGTCCTTCTGAGTGGTAGCCCTGCCCTCAGGCACATATACAGTTTCCTCCAAATTGTTGTCATCTGCAAGCATGTGTGCACTCCATCTCTTGCTCCAGGTCTTTGATAAAGATGCTAGAAGGACAAGTCAGGCTCCAGAAAGTAGGATGAGCCTATAACTATTAATAGCTAATGGATGGTCTGAGTCTGGCTACCCAACAAATTTCTTTCCTGTCTAGCTGTCCATTCATGCAGACCATGGTTAAATAAACCATTAAATTTTGTGAATATCATCTTTCCCTCCCATTTTTTACCTTCTTGAAGAAATGTATGTGAAAGTTCGGTCCTTAGATTCTACTACAGCTCTCTCACAAGTAATATCCTAATTACAGATAGGTATTTTCTTCTGCAAAGGATACTGATGAAACAGGTCCTAAATCTTAGACATAAGAAAATTTCCTCTACCATAAAGGAGGAGGAGTACTTTTTTTGCCTCTCTTTTTCCTTTTAAGAAAAAGAAAGGGAAGAACACTATTTCAAAATGGTAAATATATTAGGAAATAGCTTCCCACCTGCAAACCAGAAGCCAAAAATCACAGAAGTGGAGAAGACATATCTTGAGGGTTTAATGGAGAAACATATCAGTTCAAGGAGCTACCTAGACATTACATCTGTCATAGAAAACCGCACTATATAATTTCTCCCAAAATATTTTCAATCTAATTCTTAATAGAAACCTCTTTTCAAATAAATCTGTTTTGTGACCTATGAAGACTTTATTGCAGCTTAGCAACAGCCAATAATACATCAATGTAATAAACTGTTAGGTAGTAACAAGACACCATGGATATACAGGCTTACATGTAAATGCTAAACTGCTAGAATTTGAAAAAAATGTGGGTACTTTTCCTGAACCAACGAAGTACACAAGAAGTTCAAACTAAAGCATTGTCAAATGTCACATGCTTCACCTGTTCTGCAATAATGTTCAGTACCTGTCAGGATCAAGGAAACAATCTTTCCAAACATCAGCAGACAGATTGGATACTAAAAGGACTACAAGGATATTGTGAACCTGCTAGGAAATGAAAAGGAACTAAGAAAGAAGACAACATGCAATATTACCAACTGTGAAAACATGAGAAGTTTGGGGTATTTAGATATTGCAAAGTGATGAAAAGATAGCAGGTATAAATGATAAATTACCACTTGCAACATCTAAGCTGAAGTCACTGGACAACTAACCATGGTAATAATGATAAAGGTAGTAAATATGACAAAATCAAAGATGTGTAAACAGAGTCATCTGATCCATGACTTAAAGAGAAAAGAGGTCGAATCTTCTGCAATCATTTAGAAAGTGAATAATACAGACATGGAAAACAAATGCAGGAAAAAAATAAAGCATATTGCACGAGTAGTCAAACCAGGTTTGATTAAACTAAAGCTGGAAATCAAGTTAATATGATTATTAACTTTCAGGATTTAAGCCATTATTCCTGCACATCACTGTACTATGTTGTGTGTATGAATTCATTCAGTTACTACTAACCAAAAATTTTGAACCACTTGTTTTCCCAAACTTAAACAAACAAAAGTCAAGGCCCACATATTTTAATATCTGTCTGAAATACTCTTTGCACTGAAGTAAATGATTCTAATCTCTTTCTTAACATAATTTCCAGGCAAAAAGCTAAGTAAAATTCCTAAGACATCAAGAACTACAGTAACAATACATAAAAACATATTTCTGAATGCACTTTATATTCACATAAATACATACCCCAGTTCAGCAGCCTTTTTTTTCAGAAGAACATTTTCTTCAATTTGAACTTGACAGAGCTCCAGGAAAGTTCTTGATTCTGATCCTTTGATTCTTTCAGTTGTGGGTAAAGTATGATAATTTAAGATTTCACCATCAAGAAACTGTAAACTAGGAAGGACCTTACACAAGGAAGGCCTTAGAAAAGGAAAAGTCATAATTAGTTTTATGAAAAAATCCTGATGCTAAAACTCCCGTTTTATTGATACAGTCATATAACAAGACAGAACATGATGATAGTTCCCCACGTATTTGTATATACTTGTCCTTCATATGTTAACATATTAGCTAAAACTTTATCCTTAATAAACCACAGAACTTAGAAAGATTTCTTAATAATTTGTTGGTATAAAGACCACTGCAAAAATACTGACCCCAGGGAGGTCAATGGCAATATTCTCAATTCACTAGAGAGAGCATATTACCTACTTAAACAAAAACAGGAAAAAAATTAACACACTGATGCATAGGCACCTGCAATGCATTTCGTTAATAGGCAACACAGCAAACTAAGTCATAGGCTTAAGATATAGCACTGATTTTGACACATTGAAAAGTTTAGATTCAAAAACTGCACAGAATACTAAACATTGCCAGTCATACTCCCTTTACAATTTACATATACCACATAAAGCAATAAGGTATCCAGTATGACTGACAGGAGAAAAATCCACTTTTGAAATACTGGATTTGGGTCAGTGAAAGGGATGACAGTAGAGATGACATCTCCTTGCTATGAAAAAGGCAGCTGGGGGCACTGATGTAAGAAAAAATACGTATGAGAAACTTATCTACTGATTTATAATAAATAGTATCATCAGTACTCTCTCTTTTAGGTTATTGTGAAATATAATCTAGTACTGCAACCTTCTTTCACATATTTCTTATACCAGACCAAATTTATTGGAACTTGCAAGACTGCAAAACTATTTAAATCGATACATCAAGACTCAATATTTTCATTAAGTTAGTGTTAAGTAACGCTTAAGAACTCTTAATACTTATTGTAGGCTGTAAGTCCCCTCACTATTAAAAAAGATAATACTGTTTTCAAAATTTTAGAAATCCCTGCCTATTCCCTGTGAAGGTAAAGGGCTATTACTCAGCTCAGACAACACACACTAAGTTTAAAACCAGAGAAAGTTTCTATGACTGAGTTACAATATGTCAAAATGTAGCTCAATAGAATAGAATATTAGTTTTTTGCAAATAGAAAACTTTCTTTCTCCACTGCCCATTAATGTAAGAATAACACTGTCTGAAATACATTTGGAATAAAACAATGGGTTTAGATAGACACTCCCCGAACACATAGAGAGAAATTACCAAGCTGATGTTGAATAGTGATACATCAAAAAAGCACCATATCAAAGTTGATTGATGCTGGAAGTATTGTGTCTTAGAGCTATGGGATCTCAACACTAGTTTTTCCAGCTGGGTTTCTCCTGGTGAAGGGCTGAGTCAATATTTCATTTAGTGAAAACTTCCTGGTGAATATTCTGTCACTTAAGAGGCTCTATTAATCATTACAGCATTGAAACACATTCCCTTAGGAGTGCTCAGACTGATCCCAGGGTTTAATTTTTAAAAAGCAATTTCTTACTACTTCATTTTTGTTGGTGTTATCGCTGGCTGGACATGAAAGTACAAAAACCGATTGGGAAATTTTACAACTAATTCCTTTGTTGGTATCAAGGGGTTATGTAAAGTTCACTGGAACATATTGCCTGAAGTTACGGTCAATGCTGTATTCAACAAATCCATATTTTATAGTATTCCATACTTTAAATCCTTTAGACAAATGAATCTCTTGTCTAATCATAAAAGCTCTATTGGGTCAAGCAATCTAAAGTGTCAGTTCTTATATTTAAATTGGAATTGAGAAAGCTTTTCCCCTCCAGGTTACAAGTGAAGTAACAGTTAGTTCTGTAAAATAGTGGGAATTAAAACAGTGCAAATGGGTATTTAAAATATTGTCACAGTCACTGAATTTTATTCACAAAATTACCTGCAGGAACCATGGGAACAAATAAGTCTGTTCATTAAAAAACAAACCAACCAACCAAGAATGTATTTGTACAGCTATCTTTTAAACTACTCAAACATTTCCAATTAAAAGTTTCAAGTATTCTTTTTTTCCACTGGAATACTAATCAGAAATGTGTACAAAAACCTTCTACTGGAAGATACACATGTAGGGGTGTTTTTGTTTTTGGTTTTTTCTCTTAATACAACAGTTTTTTCTCTTAATACAACACATACTACAAAAGACACATACCCCAAACTTTGCTGTTGTTCTATTAGGCAATCTAATATAGCAAATGTGAACACAATTGATCTAAACACATTGTTGTGTAACGTTGCAGTGTAAAGCCTCACCTTTAACAGACTTGAAACTATAGAAGGAACAAGTTTGGTCATTCTTCAAAATTGCAAATCTTAAAAAAAAAAAATCATACTTTTCTAATAAAAAAATCTCAGTCACTTTTACATCCAAAATGAAAGTCCAACTGTTATGTCTCATTTCATTTCCTCAGACATTTTATTATGTCAACACTTTCCTACATAAATACTTGATTTCCTTAGCTGAAAGAATTGGTAATGATTTAAAATCTTACTGATTAAATGCTTCTTTGTACATTTAATGGAATTATGGTAAGAGTTCACTAAAAGACACTCTTCCCATTTCAACACATGTATTCTAGAGCATCACCTAAAAACCTAAAATTGCATTTTCAATTTGTCATTCTGCTCTTGAAGGCATGTAGACTAGAAAGTATTAATTCTAAGGAAAACGAAAGAACACTTCACATTAAATTAACAGCACTACTATGCTGTTGCTGAGTAATTCGCTCAGATAGCTTTACGTCTTGATGGCATTGGCCCACGTATGCGGTTTTAGACCACAGAATTCTCAAGAAACCAGGAGACTTCTCAAATACAAAAAACTATACAAAAAACCTATCCATGTACAATTTTATTCATATGGCTTACAAATACAATCCTATCACAACTACTCATTTCAGGGATTCTGGTGACTGCATCTCATTTCATGTCAAGTTTCCTTTCTACCTTATCCAGTTTTTATATATACACATACAATTATATCTAGGACCAGCTGTTCAATTTTTTTTCAGATTATTATTTCAGTATTATACAACACTGAACAGCATTATTTTTACATCTGTGTCTCTTTCATAATCATAAGAGTAACTAATTTCTGGTGTAAAGATAAGAATTCTCAGAACAAGAAAAAAGTCTAAGCCTCAACTACTAAGAAAAAATCAATCTTTTTTTCTGACTTTTTCTTCTATATTTTTTTCCTTAAAAGATGCTAAGCCAAGGATTCCTTGATACATTTATTATAGACACCACCCTTTCTCTAGCTATATGCAGTGTCAACCTGTCACAGCAGCAAGACCATTAAGCACTGAATGGATGAAGTGATGGAAGGGAGTAAATAAGAAAAAAAATAAAAGACAGCAAAGCAGAAAGAGAAACAGTCTAAGCAGCTATGTGATAGACAGTCAGAAACTGATGGTTCTGAGAAGGACAAGTAATAGTGTGAGAACATTAATAATCAGAGCAAAAATAATGATTTTAAACAGTGCAGATCAAACAGACAGAGAAAAAGTTTGCGTGGATGGTCATGTCTTTGTACAAAAGTTTTAATGAAATGTAAAATAGGGTAATAAAGGTCAGACAAAAGCTCATTCAGAAAGTTAGAGTTACCAAAAGTAGTAAACTTGCCAGTAAAGAGAACAACCAGAATTCATGCTGAAAAAGAAGATATTGTGACCAATGGACAAAGAAGCACAAGGAAGGCCTCTATCACCTTTTTAATTTCTGCATTTGCCTAAAGAAATTGTCATAAAGAAAAGTACTCACTTAGGATAAGAGTTAAACAGCACAGCAAGACCACTGTCAAATTTTACCACAAACTGCTTCTTATTAAGGTTTCAAGTGCTAGGTCAAACATCAAGATTTTTGTTTAAACAAAACTACAAACTGTAATTCTTAACAAATAAAATTCAATTATATGATCTTTATTTTCTATTTTCATACAATCCTCCTAATTTGTGGCAGTGTTCATACTTACCTCATTTCTATTATTTAACTAATGCACACACACCAAGTTTTTGGCTAATTTTGATTGATAAACAAGATCTATATACACCCAGTTTTTGGCTGATTTTGATTTTTTGATTTAGCAAATAGATTTATTTTCTTACCTCCAATTCCTTTCTTGGAGAAGAGGATTTCCACTGAGTGACAACTCCTTTAGCCTGTAACAGCCACTTAACCATGTAATAACACCTTTAAGGTCTGTATTGTAGTAAGAAAGAAAGTTAAATATAAATTTGAATGCAGAACCATATTATTTCTCATAAAATCTTACGTGAAACTAAAATATACAAAAATAATGGAGTACCATAAGCAGTTCTGCTACCTATACAGTATAGTTATAATTAATATCTATCAAATCCATGTTTGGAAAATATGTATTCTCTCTACATGTCTCATAAATAAATGGGAACAATCAAATTCAAATAAGTTTATAATTTAATTAAGAAGTTCTTGTTTGGATGGGGTTTTATGGTTTTTATACAACTCACCTGACAAGCAGTTATTTTTGATATCCAGCTTTTCCAAAGACACAAAGGAGTTTAAAGGCACAAGCTCAGTCAGTCTAAGAATGAAACAGGAGAGGTATTTTCTTCAATTAAGTAAAACAACAGTTCATAAACAAAGGCATCAGAATCTTTTAAAGTTAAGACAATTTACTTATTTACATAAAAAAATACTCATTTAGCTATCCAAGGTCCTAGAATTAATTACTTACATTTTAACTTGAAAGCATTTCTTAGCCTTCTCAGTATCTCAGCTTTTAATATTTACTCTTTAATGTTTTATTTTATCTGATAAATAATTCATTCTATTTTTTGCATTTAGTGCTGAGGATCTGAAGTCTTGTAAAATTTACACAACTCAATTGGCTTCTCTTTAGGCACTGTAACTAGACTGAAACTAACAGAAGGCCCTGATGCTGGAGAAGAAATAAGATCTGCTTTTCCTCTTTCCTCTTCCTTCATTTCTCATTGCTCAAACTTCTTGCCAGTTTGTTTCTCTTCTCCACTCAGCACATTACCTCCTAGATCCTAAAACTAACATAAGTGTTGTCACAGTTGTATTTCTTAACAGGTCAAGGCTGCACTACCCTGTAATATATTTTTAGTGCTTCCTCTGTCTTACTACTTCTGTAAGACAGGGTCAAAGAGGTGTCTATTACACAGACAGTTATGGAATTGCTCTTCTTGCATATCAGCGCATTTCTTGTGCAATAAAGCAGCAAAGCAGTAGTAAAGCCATGACAAAGTTCTTATCTGTAGCATTGAAGAGTAAATGTAAGGAAACTGCACTGACATGCATCTATACAAAGGATTTTTGGACTGTAAGATGTGTATTATCACTACAATTAAAACAGTAGCATCCAGTGTTATTCAAGTTTCTTTACTTAGAAACTTGCATTGGTGCAACTAAGAATGAATGTTGAATGGTTCAGTCAGCTGCCAGGCTATTTCCAAATATTACCTTTCAGATTAAAAAGTTTATTTTATGTTAAATATGAAAGAAGGAGGAAAAACCAAGATGCAAAAAATACCAGTCTTCAACCAAAACTAGAATGTTTATGTGTAAGCATATACTAAATCAACTATGCCTTTTTAAAAAAAAAATACATGTTTAGGTAACTTGTTTCATCCCTGTAAGGGCAAGGCCTAAGCATAATGAGAGAATGGTAACACCAATGGCAATGTGTGTGGTCACTTGTGACTTCTAATTTTCATGGAAAGCAGTATTGTCTGAGGGTTACAGTGCCTTTGAAAGCTATGATCAGAATTTTTATGGTCAGAAACATGACCATGAAAAAAACCAAAACCCACTCACTCCACAAACTTACAACTGGTCAGAGCCAGAAATGCTTATTTGTTCCTGAAATGCGTGACTGTGTTGTGTTTCCAGCACAAGCATTACAACTGAAAGACAGAGATGGATTTAGCTCTGGTACACAAATTCTGGACCACATGTTGGTTGTAGATTCTTTAATCTTTTTGAAAATTTGACCACATGCACAATATTAAAAAAAAAAAAATTCTACGTTCAGTTGACGTAGAAATATTTCTATATGACAACATAACATTTTAATAGTAAATTCAGAGAAAGAGATATAAAGCCATTTGAGTATGTGTCACTATACTTCCATTTCTTTTTCAAACCATATTGTAAAGTTGTCCTGGTTCTAGTCCTATTTAGTTCTATTACCTCCCTGCCATTTTTCCATGGAATCAAATAAATATTAAGAAGTATTAACTCTAAAAAGCATTATGTCTTACATGTAGTTCTGTACATAGTACTACAAATATCAGCATTTTACATTCTCATGCCCAGTCACCAGTACATAAATATATTTAATATTTGTAAAAAATATCATCATAGATATTAGTGGCTAACAGTATGGCTGCAAAGACTGAAAAGCCATGATTCAGATTATAGATTCACATATTCAGAAACATCCAGGAAAATAAACATACTTTGCACAAGGGGCAGAAGATAAATGCAGCACCTTTTAATTATAGTGAGTGAATTCTCTGAATCTTTATCAGTATATGCTGCGGTGAAGTAGAAATTGTCTGCTGGACTATCCCTGCCTGCTGTTGGCATTATGAGAGTTAAAATGTTTCCTCGTCATTCTATAGCTTTCCCTTTTCTGACATTCTTTGTTAATTTTTTTCCTAAGAAAATTCAAACCAGAAAGACAAAGGACATTACTGAAAACTTAATACTACTTGACCTTGTCACATTAGCCCTGGGCATAAGAGAGATATAAATTACAAAGAAGACACAAAAGTAAAAGATATTCACAAAAAAGCAAGCTATAGCTTCCTCTTTCTGCTCCCATTTAAGGCTGTAGCAGGACAGGACACAGATAGACACAGAAACTCTATGTCAGAAAACAAGATTTAAGAGACTAGTATAGTTGCAAGTATGCAGAGAAAATAAAGATTGTTTTTCTGAACACTAATAGCAGTTACTGCTCAAGATGGTCCAAATCTTGCACATCTGCTTTTCCCCAGAAAAATTATCATTGATGTTAACAAGAGGTTAGCAGGAAGGGGAGCAAAATAATTAGAAATAAATTTATATTAATCTAGATCATTAGGTAAAGCCCATATTTCTTTTTCATTCTTTAAAAATGAAAATATTTTAGTTTGCAATATTCACCATATTTACAGGTAGTAATCAAATATAATGTAGAAAATCTGTCAGTTAGCCACTTGTTTCTTGAATGCTTTAGTAGGCAGTACTTCAGCTGTGTTGCCCATGGTGGCACATACTTAAGAGATAGACTTATCACTAGTAAAGAGTTGCTGAGAGTGATCAAAAAAATCTAAACTATTAAGGATGGGATGGGGAAAACCACTATACATAAATATAGCTTTTTCATGGCTGACATTTCAACATCCAATGACATTTAGATTTATCATGACGACTCTGGAAAAATGGTCAAATTCTCAAAACATGATGGCTTTCAATGACAGTGAGTTCAACTCTTACATCTGAGAAATTAGCTTAAAAACATACATACCATATTAAGCAGCGAGAACAATATGTACTAAGAGAGAATTGAGCTGACTTTTTAGCATTTCTATTACAAGCCGTTTAGGAACAGTATGCAACTAGTTGCATCTGGTTATCTCAATGAAAAACAAGAGACAGCAAAAAAAGAACTTTGCCATATTAAAACAGAAATTTTAAGAGGGATAGATTTTTCTGTTTGAAGTTGGGGGCGGAGGGAAAAGGCTACCTGAACAGCAAATTGATTTACTGTCTCAATGTAAAACTTGTAAAAGAAAAAGACATTAACAAGTAAACTACATAATTAAGTGGGATTACATGTAAATATAAATACCACATGAACTTTTAACACATTAAATATCTATTCATTTCAGTCCCAGGGGCAAGGTTTGTGTCTCCTACAACTAAATCTTTATCCATACCAGAAGAAAATAGAAAAGACAGGACGTCTTTTAGATGTGTGCCTTTTTTAAACTAACTTAACAGTTCCTATAAAATAGAGCACAGATCTTCACAGTCCCAATTCTGCAGTAACCAAGTCAAGAGGTTATTCATCATTGGCTTTGGTCAACTGTACATTGACCAGGTATATGCTTTATATGTGGAAGCCATAATAAAACACTTAATAAAAGCAGTAGTGGTGAAATAGCTGCCATTTTTATAGTTGAAGGAGTTAATCACTATAATTCCTTGTTGCTAGATTGTAGGTTTAAAATAATTTTATGGAGTTTTATCTTTGGCAATTTCCAGTTTATGATACAGACAAACCATCTCAGGAATAAAAAAAATCCTGTAAATTAGTGTAAGAATTTTCTTCTCATAGTACTTCACTTTTAGAAAGAATACAGATTCACAGCATTACCATTATATGGGCTTCCTGCAATCAGTAAAAAGGAAATGGCACTCAGTGCACACTTGAAAAAAAGTCACAAAACTGCACTAGCTGTAGGATAAAAGTAAAGAAACAGCTTTTCTTTCAACAGCTTACTCCATTACATTCACTGTTTCCATAGAACATCGAGTTACTTATGCTGTAGCACACACATATGGAGCTGCTTATAAGTGTACATAAAGTGAGTGTAACAGAGCAGGCTACTGAAATGCCAGGAATTTTGAGGCTTTTAATTTATAATTTAAGGGTATCTTGTCCTGATTGTCACGAAGATTTGAGAAAGCTATAGATACTTACAAGAAAAGAAAGGGAATTGTTTAGGTAGGAGGTGTGTGTTTATTTTCAGCACATCCCGTTTGCAGATGCAAAAATATGTGCTTTCTCCCAGTCCAGCAGAAGAAACTCAGTGGACCAAACACTGCATCTCAGCTTGGCCACTGGAAAACCAGAACAAGCACTACAATGGACATGAAAAACTGTAACATCATGGGATAGGCGAGTGACATAAAAGACACATTTACATGGTCAGTCAGCACATCCAGCACAACCTGGATCCAGAGGCTGCATTCAAGCTATGCCTGAGACCATGATTTTAAGTTTGTCCTCTCCCTACCAGGCACATGAGGTCTTCAAGCAGTTTTGTAAACTTTTTATTACACACAGCATAGCTACATCCTAATGTTAACAAAAAAACAAACTGAAGGAAGAGGAGGAAACTACAAGAAGATAGAGCCACATTACTGCGTTTTCCACAAAAAGCTGAACAAGACAAGAAAAGCAAAGAACATGAATTAAATCAATATGTGTGACTCAAGAATCTAATACTTAAATAATGCTTTTTTTAAATCACAGGCAGGAAGCACTTTCTCCAAAATCCAGAAGAATTAACACAAGAACAAAAACTCCTAAAAGCCCAGCAACTCAAAGATTAGATTCTGTCAATATAGCTAGATTTTATATTTACATCCAAGAATTTATATGCCTATTACTTCATTAGAGATGATATGAAACAATCTGGAAAGTTATACAAAAATTTAGGTTGTATATGCTCAAATAATATTAGTTTTCCTTGAAGGACGTTCTTTATAATAACAGGACTCTTACAGATCTTTTCTCCCACAGGTTCCCAGCTACAGTTGACTCTGCTGAACTAAATGCCACATAGGATGGGATTCATCTGTTCAAATGTAGACACCTATATATAAGCTGGTCAGTTTGACTCTCTTAATAGTCAGTGAAGATGAACAAGCACTTGTAGTGTGTGATTAGTCTCAAAGCAAACGGCTAAAAATGGCAGATGAATCACACTCTAAAAGCATCCCCTCTTCACTACCATGAGAGCAAATTGATTAGTTCAGAGTGTATGTTTTGCATATTGTGTGTAAGAGAGTATATTCTATTTGTTTAGCTGAGAACAACCTTGCTCAGAGTGAAATGGTCACAGTGTAGAAAAATAATTTATTTATACTAATTTAAAATTCATTTTACTACTAACACACTGTAGATTATAATAATTGTTCCTTATTTTTTAGCAGAATTTAAATTGAGAAGAAGAAAGTGGGGAAATAAAAATTTTGACTCCTGACTATCTGGTCATTTTAACTCTACAGATGTACAGACTATCTCAGAAAATGAACAGAAAGCTAATTACAGTGTACGTGAGTGTATAATCTAGTTTTATGCTGCTTGTCTTGATCATTCTTTTTTATTTTATACCTTTCCAAGTCAGACATACGAGTGAAAAATTTAAGCAAATATGCTTGTTTTGGAGGGCATTAACATATGTATGTAAAATGAAAACCAACATTCTCATTTGTCCTTTTTAACTGCAGTAGTTGCACTTAACATAGCCTTCAAAGTCTGTTTTGAATAAGATAGCTGTGAAATATGAAGTTTGACAGACATACTCTAGAAACAATTGCTAAAGAAAGGAAAGAAAAGAAACACCATGGTTTTAATAATGCCACAACGCTCAAAAATTGTCATATAACATCCAATAGAAAAGAATTACTTTTCATACTTAATGCTCTTTCAAATTTTCTTAGCTAGAGCTAGACAATGTCATTCTCTGAAAATATGTGGTTGACAAGTAATATCTCTGAAAGATAGTGATATTTTAACCATATTGAGAACTATACTTTTTAGATAAGTGTTATGTTAGTAAATTCCTCTATATCAGTTTTGTAAGTGGAAGAATGTTTCTTGCTTACCTATTTTGAGACAGCAAAAGAATCTGCAATAGAGGCAGCCAATACAAAGAAAGCATTCTCACAGCAGAAATGCTATTGTCATCCAAATGTAGTTCTCTTAGGAGAACATGATTTTCTAGTCTTGGAAGCTAAACAGAAAAGAGGTGGTTATTTAAAATTAATATAAATTAGGGAAACAATAATGGAATGCTTACCAGATGCTTTTCATAAATCATTACCACATACAAGTAAAAAACACATTTTAGATACACGTACCATTTCCTTATTATGTATGTACCAGTTGTCACACGTAATTTCTACCTATCAGGTGCTAAGTACTTTTTAATGTCTTCTACCTAGTCCGAATAGTCAATATAAATAAATAAAAAAAAAGACCCCAAAAGCCACAGCCTTACTATTTTATTCATGCAATTATTTGTTGCTTATTGACAATCGTTTTCCTCTCTCAGATTCATAAGAGAATCATTTTCAGTGAATATGGCTAAGAGTACAGTTAGCAAGCTACTTTCCTATTTTAAATGTTGCAGCACAAACTTCAACTTTGGAGGATCAGCATCTATCAAATCAGCTTGAACTATTACTTATACATAGTGATAATAATATTTTTTTACATTTTAAACAGAGAATCAGCATCATATAATACAAACTGAAGACTAGATGCTATAAACAAAGGAGGGAAATATAATTACTGAGGGGCCAATTTTCCAAGGATTTAGGAGCAAGAAAATACTTAACTGCTAGCCATTTGTATCTTTGAAAAATCTCCCTCTAAGAGCGGAAAAAAAAAAGCCTATCTAAAAGCATGAAACATCCCACAGCAAACAAACAGCACATGATCAGCATTCTGTAAAATATAACTTTTAACAAAGATATATGCACAATAGCCACTGAATTCAAAGGTTTTACCTCCTGGAGGTTATTGCCTTGCAACTTCAGAATTTGAAGTAGGCCACAATTCTCAATGCCTTCAACTTCTGTGAGATGATTAAAAGAGCAGTCTAGGTGAATGAGAGTAGGTGCCTCACAAAGACCTTTTATGCTGATTAACTGATTATGGTCCACAATCAATTGCTGAAGACTTTTCAATGACTCCAGACCACCTGAAAATTAAAGATTTTAGCTGAATTAACCCATAATTAAATGAAAACCTATTGATTTTCAAGTACTAATATAAATACATTGAAAGTTCACAGTTTTCTTGTAACAATTAATATTAGCCCTGTATAAGGTTTAAAAATAATTACTGTATTTTGACCCTATCAAATATAAAATGAGTACAGTTCACAAATTTCTGAGCCTGTTAACCAAGCAATAATAACAGTTCATAACCCCTTTAGCACCTCTGTCGGAATAGAACATTTTTAGTGATAAACTAAGCTTTACTATGCTTTAAGCACTTTATAACTGCCACTCAGAACCTATGGGCTCTGTGAAATGCTAACAGCCCTTTTAACATCACCCCTCAGAATGGAAACAGTATTTATGTTTAAAAGTTAAAAAAAAAACTTAAAAAAATGAAATAATGAAAATTAAGTTATCAGCAAGGTGAGAGCAAATTGTGTTACAACTTAAGCCAGTACTACCCCTATTAATTAAGTGCATATTGTTTAAGGAATTATGTTATAAAATATTTTTAATGTAGAAATTTATAAAGAAAATTTAGTGTCTTCAAGTATAAAGCTATACTTCTACAGCCATTACACTTTCAACAAACTTACTCCTGCCAGCTAGTGTAAAGAGCAAGAATGTGTGTGGATTCTACCCCAAAAAGATGCAAAGGAAAAGGTTCTTGTCCACGTCTGTTTCTTTCACAGAATTTTTCCCAAATCATGCTCTTACAATGGCAAAAATCACACTATCTTTCCACGGTCTTATACATTCTAGATGTTCTGCAATGGCACTGATGCATGTGACTTGCTACAGGCCCAACCAGTTTTTCTGCACCTCTCTGATAAAACTCCTTTGAAGGGACACCCTTTACAAAACATATCTAAAATAAGGATTTTTTGAATTTACTTTTCTTTCATGTGTTCTTCACAGGATTATTTGAGGTAATACTTTGTCTGATCTTTATCCCACACAAAACTTCCCAAGTTCCCAAAAATAAGTTGGGCAAGCTTTACAGAGGTGAATGTCTTTGTGATTGTCCTTTGAGAATAAACTGGATTATGAGACCAGAGACCAGTTTGCACCATGGATTATTGAGAATACAGAAAAGGAGTTAAAAAAGAAAATGAACAATAAGTAGAAAACAGGAGTAAAAAATTAAATTCCAAAACTAGCAGTACATTTAAAAAAACACAATCAAATATAGGCCTTCAAATCATAGTAATTTAAAAATGGAAAGCACCTAGTGGAAATAACATAATCGCCTGATATTAAAGAGATAACATCCTAAATCTAAAACAAATGTCCCATACTGTAACTTCAAAACTGTGCTTGAGGAAATAAATATACAAACCTTTAATTATTCTGAAAGAATTTCAAACAAGCCCATGACATACTATCCTGACTGCAAGATCCTGCTCTTTATTTTCTTTTATGCTTGTACAAAAATAAAAAAGGAACCAGCACCATCTAGTGGTCTCAAAACAATTTTGTTTCAGGTGATGTTAAAATTAACAGCTCTCACAAGACTTCCTCACAAGAGCAGTCCTTAAATATCCACTTCTAAGTTATCAGCCTAGCATTACTGGAAGCTTTAAAAGCAATGAATTGGTCTGGAGTGGGATGGAGAGGAGAGACTGCACACACAGTAAGAAAAGGCAAGGACTTAATACAGGATCTGGAAGTTTCCTATTCTGCATGTGGCACAAAGCACCCTTTTTTACATCTCTTTCTCCTCATCTGTCTTGTTTAATTAGACCAAACGTCATTCGGAACAGACATACCAAGGCTACATACAATGGGATCACAATCTGTTCTGGAACTATCAAATGCAGTCCAACAGAAACATACACAAAAGAGAATAATGTAATACAAACAGATGGTATTTTAATGTTTCTTCTGCACACACACAAATTAAAAATAAGCATGAAAGTCTTCTGCACATTTCCAGAAGATATTGTCTGTTTTACATATGATGGAACCAACAACAGCTATAGCACTATATGGGAAAATGCATTCCATCAAAAAACATACGGTTTCAGCAAGATTTGTGGAAGACCTTTATATAAGTAGCTCTTAGCAATATGCAAAGTGCAGCTGGAGTCTGTTAGCTAGGGACTCTATCTTAGCTACCAACGCAGTTCTGAAGTAACTTCTATGTGTGACAAAGATGAATTATAAGAGAGCAGTGAAAGTCAACAGTGAACATGAAGATGAAAAAAAACACATAAAGCCTGCCCCCTCCCAAACTGAAAGATGTCTGATAAAGAAAACTGTATGTGCCTTCTTAAAAAAGAGTAGGTCCAAACAAGCATTTACCACTATCCACAGTTATGCATTGCTAGTCTTAGCACTGCCAGGATTTTAGCCAAAATACTAAGGCAATATAGCCACCCTACAAAAGCGTATTCTATGACTCAAGTCAAAAATGCTACTTTTTGTGTAATTGCATTTATCCATGTTCATACTGTTTCAGTCTCCTTTTTTCAACAGTGGAAACCATTTTTGTATATAAATGACTTAGGTGAATGTGTTTCATCTATCAGCTTAATAAATGTTTTATATTATTTTCCTGCTGTCCAGCAGGAAAATAAAGTACATCCACATACTATAAAGAAAATTAAAAGTCTAAATAAAGACAAATCAAATCAAAATAAAAATCTCCTTATCTCCTTTCCATTTTCAGCTCTGCAGTCTTTCCAAGTAACATCTTTAGATTTAGCACAGACGAGGAATACAACTAGAAAGTCACCTTTTCATGTTTCATGTTTCAATTTACACAAAATTAATTACTTCATCACATAATTTTTTTTCTTGACCATAAGATTTTACTTCAATGGACAAATTTCTGAAGATTGTTTCAACTTACACAAAATTAATTACTTCATCACATAATTTTTTTTCTTGACCATAAGATTTTACTTCAATGGACAAATTTCTGAAGATTGTTTCAACTTACACAAAATTAATTACTTCATCACATAATTTTTTTTCTTGACCATAAGATTTTACTTCAACGGACAAATTTCTGAAGATTGATCTCTGTTAAGACTACAGTACTGAAGTTATATAATCACCCGTTTTTTGGTGGCCTTATCAAATGTCACAGTATGTCATGCATCAAATGCAAGTCCCTAGATTATAGGTAGGTTGTTTAGTTCTGTTCTATCTGCTGTGCTGCCTTCTTGAAAGAAGTTTGCTACTTTCAAGCCCTGAGAATTCCCTTTCAAGTAATGATCTCACAATTTACTACTAGCTTTTCTCAACTGTTAATGTGGCTTTTGAGGGACCACTAATGGTCTTCCCTCTGTACATCACTCTAAAACCAAAAAACCGGCTTCTCCACTTACATACAGCAAAGCTCTTGGTTATTTTCACTGCACTACACTTTCCTGACCTTTTGTCAGTAGAAAAGGCTCTAGATCCTGATTACATCTATACCACATCTACATGGCAGAAGGCTCACAATGCAATATTTTTGGCTTGCCAGAAGCTGAGACACAGTATCTATCCCTTAGGCACTTCACAGTCCAAGTCCAGTACAAGCAGAGGTGCAAACACATGTTCATTACATGACAGATTCCTGGCTAGCCAACAGAAAACATGTCTCTCCTGGCAGAAAGATGCATCTGTTGAGTGGTCCAGGTGCATGTAAATTCTCACTGGTTGACTGCATGCTAAATGTACACCTGTTGCCTGCCAATTGTTGGACTTAACAAATATAACAAACTTAACAAATATAACAAACTGCCTTTGTAAATAGGGGTTGGCACACATGCTGTGCCTAAATGATTTACACGATTTTACCTTAGACTCATTTCTTTTTCCAGCTTTGGGGAAACACACAGTAATGAAGAGCCAGAGTGGGAGGGAAATATAGAATAATAGTTTGGAGCCAGAATGGGTAGCATTTTAGCAGAAGGAGAGGCCATGGTCCAGTGTTAGTATGGTTCATAGACTCAGATAATATGATTTCTATATAGCAACCTACTGTGTCAGTCAGGAACACAATGGAATTCTCTACAGTTGCAAGGCTTAGTTGTTTCTGTAGGTACTTCTTTTTTAGGTAAACTGAACTCAGGCTACTCACATATTCCAACTGAGTTAGTGCAGGTAATTTTAGGGGTCCTTCTATAAAGATTTTTAGTTCTCTTTAGCTGACAATATTTATATGACCTGGTAAATGGAATACATGGCAGGAGCTACGCCATACTACAAATAAATGTGAAGTTGAGTATGCTTTAAAATGCAGATCTGTTCTGTTTCCTCACTCTCCTTGGGCTTACCAGCTGGCTGGCCCTGAATCCAAGGGAAGTATAATCCTGAATATAAACAGCACAAAAATTGTTATATAAATATATATATGCTTGTCTGGAGCACAAGTCTTATGAGGAGCGGCTGAGGGAACTGGGGTTGTTTAGTCTGGAGAAGAGGAGGCTGAGAGGAGACCTTATCGCTCTATACAACTACCTGAAAGGGGGTTGTGGCGACGAGGGTGTTGGCCTCTTCTCCCAAGTAACTAGCGACAGGACAAGAGGAAATGGCCTCAAGTTGCGCCAGGGGAGGTTTAGATTGGATATTAGGAAAAATTTCTTCACTGAGAGGGTGGTCAGGCATTGGAACAGGCTGCCCAGGGAGGTGGTGGAGTCGCCATCTCTGGAAGTGTTCAAGAAACGTGTGGATGTGGTGCTTCAGGACATGGTCTAGGGGACATGGTGGCGCTGGATTAATGGTTGGACTTGATGATCTTGAAGGTCCTTTCCAACCTAGTGTTTCTGTGATTCTGTGATTCTGTGAAATTGGAATAATTTTTTATCAATTTTCTTACCAATTCGAGTGATTCTATTGTAGGAAAGTTCAAGATTTTGCAGATTTATACAGCCATCTAAGCCACAAACTGACGAAAGACGGTTCTTATTCAGAATCAGAATACAGAGATTTTCTAGATTTTCACAGTCAATTACCTGAATGTTGTTTTCCTGCAATAAAGGAAAATTAGAATATTAAATAGCATCTGAAGTGAAATAGCAGAATTAAGTGTAAAAAGATGGTAGATCATCATCATTGCTTATTTTTATCCTAAACTTCAAGCTAGGAGTAAGGGCATCTCTATTTTTCCATTGGGAAAATAAATTGATGAGTCATAGAAACAGCATTTTGTGTCCTGCTGGGATAGAACAAAAACATATCTTGAACTTCTTTCTGACTCTGAAAACGCCCAGAAGTTGAAAGAAAAAGTGTAAGGAGAAGTTAGAGTGGGCTTTTCCATATGTGCTTTCCTAGATTCCCAAATCCTGGAAGACTGAACTAAAAACTGCAATAGAAACCATCATATTTACTAGACACTAAGGAGGACAGCTATGATTTTGCTGGAATGCTATTTACTAATAGTGACAATCTGCATTTAGAGATATTTTGGTCACAAACATTATCACTGTTCGCAGCTAATGTTCTTCACTCAAGAGATCTTGCTCTTTTAACATCCTCCTTCCCAGGTTATTTTAATAATGCTTCTTGGGATTTTTATTTCACTATTTGCTGCCCTTGCTATTTTCCTCTGGTTTTCCTGCAGATGCTCAAATAAACAAAACTTAAATTGCCTGCCTTATAACAAACCAATTAAGCCAAAGAGTTTAATTCCTATTCCAGAATTAACATGCTGACTAGATTAAGGTGCTACCTTCAGCTGCAGGCAGAGACATGTACAGGTTTCCTTCGGAAGCTGTAACATTGATTCCTATCCTTGGACAGGCCCTTCAGTTGCACCAGTAAGTTAAAGCAGAGAACTGTTATAGCTTCAATGTTAGCTTTTGTATCAACAGAAATGAGGGGCAGTATCAAGTAGTAATGAATGTCCAAGGGAAACAGAGGCAGTTGCTTTAGCTATTTCAGAAACACCCATGAAACAATCTTTGACTGCTTCAACTGTCACAAAAGAGGCTGTTTCTTCATTAAGGCTGAATGGAAGAAAACTACCACACTAGGTGGCACAGCAAAAGTATAAATATTAAAAACATATTATTATTAAATTATTAATAAAGCATAAAGTATATCTAAGAGTTTTCTCCTTAAATAAATTATTCTGCCATATCCCAGTAAGGCAATCCTGTATGTTATTTAAAGCATTAACATTTTAAGATTAAAAAAGCAAACCACAAAACTGAAACTGTTCTGTAAGAGACAATATTTGATCTAAAATAATTCACTATAAATACCTTAGTAATCTACCTAATATCAATCTTAGTAACACTGGCAGCTTAGGTATATATTACACCCTTATACTAATTCTTTGCTCTTGTATTTTGAGGTACCCAGAATTATCAAATCCCAGAAATTATGTTCTGAATAGATAAGAGAAGTGAGAAAAGGATATAGGTATTGCAACCTGCCCTATTACAAAGCTCTAATTACTGGACAGACAACACTTCTTTAACTTTAATTATCGGCTCTCTTCTCCAAATTTAATTAAAAAAAACAAAACCAAAAGTCCCATACTTTGGAAAGAACACCAGTTACTGGGCAAGCAGAAACATTCAAGTTTCTATGAATAATAAGGACATATTAACTTTCTTGTGAATTGGTATTGTTAAAACACATGAAATAAGAAATGTGAACAGAGTTGTTTCATGTAATTTGTCAAGTTCTGGAACTAAGATGCATCACAGAGCAAAATGTTTTCTTTAGTCATTAAATTTACAAGGTCATGTGAGACACTGCAGTAGCAAGTACCTAGACATTATGCCTCTAGTGTAACTCACCATATTCCACGTTCACTCATGTTCCTTGAGCATATATGGAAGTAATTTTAATTAATATTCAAGGTGTGTATTGCAAAGGACTCTTCCTTCTACCTACTCCTGCTTAAGCTGAGCACCTGCTACAGCAAATGGCATTTGCCCACTCATGAATCAGAGAGACTGAGATAACAAAGATCTATCACTGTGCCATACTAACACTATTCCTAGACTGATACTATCAGGCACTTTTCTTAGTATAGCTTGATTCATTTGCAGGATGTTGCTTTAGTACAACACAAAGTGTTATATGCAATGCACATTTCCTGGTATAACTTTGTTCACATTTGCAAGTATTTTGTTGATATTTCTATGTTCTTAAGGCACTAAAAGTTATATATCGAGTCGGACGCAACTGCATAACCACCTAAGCAGCAAAACTGGCAGTTCTCCCCAGCATGTATGAAGAATCAAAAATGCTTGGTACCTCCACATTGATATACTTTAGGTCTTTGCAGCTACTTAGTCCTTCCAGCGCAACTAGTCCGCAGCGTCTCAGAGTCAAAACTTGAAGATTTGAACATTCAGATAACGTGGAGAGGCTACAAGCTGGCAAATCTTCAAGTGTAAGTGCTGTGATCTACATGCATTTATTGATAAATAAAATTAATTGTTTGTGTATTGAACATTCATTGTACAATGTCAAATTATGGTTATTTTCTTTAAAAAGAAAAAGAGACCAAAACTACATTCTACTAACGCTTTAGAAAATGCAAACAACTAATGTTAATCCTTTCATATAGAAAAGGATGGCAATGATGGGTTTGATCTGTTAAATGGGAAAATGTTATTATGAAAAGAATCTGATTTTAGCCTCCACCTTAAAATAAATAATACCGATGCTTTGTTAATGACATTGAATTGAAATGGATGCAAGATTAACACTAAGCAAAGCGGAATAGTGTGAATTGTTTCCCATCACGCTATCATAAATAACAAGTGAGTGAGTATGCAATAGTTCATAAACTATACATATAAAGTGTATATAGTCTAGTATGTTATCTCACAGTGGATACCGTGACAAGAGCACAGAGCAAACATACAGTGGTAAGTTAGTAAGTGGTAAGAAAAGTAAGTGCTGGGAACCAAGAGATGTTCTTTTTGGCAAAATACCATTTATAAGCTGATCAGCAATGTCTTGCTTCTGGAAGAGACTAGTCTTCTCAAAGCTCTAGAGGGGCTAGATGAGCAGGAGCTGAAGTGTGGACCCTCAAAGGCAAGACCATATTAATTTAGCAGAAAATAGGAGCTAGGAGCTCCTGCTTTTTACAGGTTTAAGATGCTTGATCATCTGAAGACTAACACCACACCAGCCTGCTCCACAGTGCTCATAGGAATTCAAAAGTCACTCTCATTGCCCTTACTCTGCACTTGTGCAGAGGAACACTCACTGAGATCTATATTCTGCTCAATTATAATCTCCTCCTGTTCCGAAACAGCATTCTGCTAACATACCAAATTAAAAAAAAAAAAAAAAGAAAAAAGAAAGGGATGGTATGGCTTCCCATTGCATTCTAAATCTTCTGAATAGTTACCTGCTGCAGAGTACTCCAAGGGCCACTATGAATTATCTTTTGTGTATTTAATGGAGGCATCTTGCTAACTGAACTTTTCCTTCGTTCTTTTTTTATAGTAGTTTGCTTTCTTTGGTTTTCTTCAAATATTTTAGACCAAGATTTACATGTGTTCATCCAGTTTATTCTCTTCTTCTGAATATCATCAGGAAGCATGAGTCTATGGGAATGCTCATCTGCATCTTGAATTCTATCCCAGGTCTCTCTGACTTCCTCATTAGCATTTCCTGTTAGAAACGCATTTTCCTTCATTGTTTCAGACTGAGAAAATTGATTTTTGACTTCTCTATTACAAGCATTTGGCTGGACATTTGGTGGACTGCTGCATATATTGTTTGCCTTATTGTCTACCATGTCATTGTCTCCAGAATTATCAGATTCACCCTTTGAAGTATGACTCTTTGGAGCTTTATTAAGATGTCTAGTTTGTGAGTAATTTTCTTCTGCATGTGTTACTGAATTTATGTACATGTTCTCAATATTCACTTGAGAAAAGTGTTCCTTCTTCTCAGAGCCTAGCATATTGGGTCTTGGTGTCATATTTCTTTCTGCTGGAATCATCCAATTATTTGTTTCACCCATCATTTCAGTCTGTTTTTCTTTTTGTTCCTCTACTTGCTTATTTAGTTCCTTTTTCTGTTCTCTTATTACTTCTGTATTTTCTATCTGCTTATCCTTTTTTATGTTTTCTTTGTTGTTTTCTCTCCTTTTACTCATCACAGCTTTTGCTCTTTTTTCTCCTAGTTTTCTCTGTTCTTCTCTTCTTATTTGCAACTGGTTTTCTCTTTCAAGTTTCACGCTTTCTTTCTTTTTCTCATATTCCTCATGCCTCCTCATCTGTTCCAAATGTTCTTGTCTTTCAAGTTCTTCTTGTCTCTTTTTTTCCTCTTCTTTCTTTAGCCTATTTTCTTCCATTCGTCTCTTCATTTTTTCCTCTTTTTCTTTCATTTCTCTCTCTATTTCTTCCAGTATTTTCTGCTTCTTTTTTATTTCATCTTTCCATTCTTTTAAGATGGGAGCATATTTTTTGTGGACTAAAAATGATCTAAATCTAGCTTGGATTTTCACAGCTGCTGTATTCTGTTGTTCTGCCAGGTGTTGTCTTTCTTTTGCTTTCTGCTCTTCCAAGGCCTTTTTCTCCTCTTCCATTTGCAACTGTATTTTCATGATCAATTCCTAGGCCAAAACAATTAGGATAGACTTCAACCACTTTTAAAATAGGGCAGGTGTTGGTACATATTTATCATTAATAAATAGAATCTGGTGTATTTACTGTTCTGGAATAACATTTATTCTCAAACATAAGATAGTAACCTCACAAGCTTTCGTCTTTTGACAAAAGCTCATTGAATCTTACCTCATGTTGCATGATTTTGTCTCTCCAAGCTTTCCTTTCTTTCTGTAACTCACCTTCTGTTGCAGTTTGGTGTTTCTGCACAACAAATTAACTTAAATGAATATTGTACAAAACCTGAAACATCACAAATCACCCTCTCTCCAATGGTCCACTTTTGCAAATGCCTGAATTAAAATTATAAACTCAGCTATGTGAAGATCAAAATAACACTTGCATCGGTAATGCAGATTTGGCCACATACTGAAAGATGCGTACCTTCAGAGAGTCAGCATCTTGGTACTGACCCAAACAACTGCCACCTTCCTCTTCAAATTCTGTACTATTATTGAAGATGAAAACTATGCTTATGAAACAACCATTCAAAGTACAGGTAGATAATAGAAACACAACAGAAATAAACACTCTGAAAGTAGCATGAACAATCCCCCTTTAACTGCAATGGTATGTTATTGATAATCTTAAAATCTCTCAAACACGAATTTTGTTTAGTAAAGCTAAAGAAATTTTTTTCACTGAAATTGTTTCTCAACTGAAAATGAAAGTTCAAGTCTATTTTCTCATTACATGCAAATAAATAGCATTTCCCTCCTTGCCCAACATATTCTCAGTCAGAAGAAAAACCTGAATGATCTGGAATTATATCTGACTGAAAATTAGGAGACAGTAAGTACCTAAAAACCAGAGGCTGATCCAGAACCACATAACTCCTGGTGGAACCAAAATAAATCAGTAGCAGCAAAATCAAATGCACAGCAGGACATGAAGGAACCAGTATAAACAAACTAGCACTTCCAACTTGGAGCACAAAGTCTCCCAGGTGCCTAAGCACTCTTTTTCATGCATGTTTAGAAGCATGCTATTCAGATAATAGGAGGCTAGACATCTAGATCCTTCTGTAATGGGGGAAGTTGGTCTCCATCTTGGACCTCCAAAGAGTGCACTAGTGACAGCACTACCAAGGTGTCTAGACGGGGACATGCCCCACCTTGTCTAGAGAAAGCAAGCCATTCTACATCAAAATTATGTGGGATAAAGAGCAGAGGAAACCTAATCAATTTTATGGCCTGTTGAAAAGTGAGCTATATCAGACACTGAACTTCAGAGATCAAAGGTCTTTTCACTTACTAAGCCCTTCCTTAATTTTGGTGACTTGAATTACCTTGCTGGGACAAAGATGCCCACCTCTTCAGAAAGTTACAAATTAGTTAACTGAAAATGCAGTGTTAATGCATCTCTCAGAACACAAATATTTAAGCTAAATAATAAAATACTGTGGCCCCACAAGTATTATGTGTGAGGGTTACATTCTTACACGTTCTTATGCTCCTTTATGGAGAGCTATCAAATTTTATCCTTCAGCATGCACTATAGCAAAACACAACTAGATACTCGGCAACCAGTCAACATGTGGAGTTATGTTCTGTTGTGGCAGAACTCAGTAGATGATGCCTGACTCAGTTTCCCAAATACAGACAGAAAAGGGAGTATTGCAACTTTTACCTTCATGAAGCACAGCACCAGCATTTCTGAACTGAATGATTTTGGTTCAGATTACTTCACCCATGATTTTTCATCTAAATGTGAAATTAGGGTGGGAGGTCCAAAGTAAGTAAGTATTTTCTATTAAGGTACAATGACCATTTTTCATTTGTGAGTAATTTAGCACAACTCTCGTTTCTGGTACTTTGGTTGGTGTCATAATAGAAAAAGTTAGTAAGGGCAAAGCCTAAAGAATAATTTAACATTTAGCATAGCATATTCATGCACTGTTGATCAAAGCAATAAATGCATAAAACCCAATGGACTGTACTTAAATATGTCTTACATCTCACTTTGGTATCACAAGTAGACGGAGTTTAGGACAGTCATACAGTTTGGGATAGTACTCTCTTTTTCACATTAGATCTTGAATTCAGATAGTCTAGACAGGAACAGATTGGCTTCAATATCATTAATTACCTTATGAAGAAGCTCTAACTTTATTCTTTCAGCCTCAAATTCCTGTAGACGCTGCACCCTTCTTGCATGTTCTTCTTCATTCTGTTTTTCCTGTGCTTCCCTCTCAGCTTTCCACTTTTTCCTCTCCTCGTCTTCAAGCTCCTTTTGTGTTTTCTCCCACTGCTCAAATTCTTGTCTACACTTTTCTTCTACTTCACGATGAGTAAGGCTTATGCTCATTTCAACATCAGCTATGAATTTGTAATAAACCAAGCAAACCTTTTATTCAATTTCCTAATAAGCACTGGGGGACATTAAACAGTCTTAAAGTATTGACAAGGAAAGGCTTCTGTGCTGATACAGCCAGCAACATATATCCACATACATAATGTGGAAATCAGAACTACAATGCCGCTCTTTTCTATCGGACGTATCTTATTATCATGACACAGACTTACTGACTCTGCTACAATCATGCTTATTCTACCAGTGCATATTTCAGGATTACAATTTGGTTTCAGGATGAATGCCTTCTGTGGCTATCAGTAGGGGTTTGATAACTGATGCACTCCACCCCAAAACATGCAAAGGCCATGGTGAAGGGAAATGTTCCCAGCCAACACAACTATAAAAAAAGTAAAAGAAGTTGTGGCCAAACCACAACCTGCTTTGTGCCTCCAATCTGGCTTCCATTTGTATTCATAATTATTTAAAATCACTTTTGGGTAGTGTTTTTTGAAATAAATTTCTATCAGGACAGTAAAGACTAGGATAATTTTGTGATCCTGAAATGAAATAAAAGCACAGGCATTTGCTCATGTCCAATTAATGACGTATCAAAATCTATTGCATACTGTAATGTGTAATTCTTTACAAAGAATGTTATGATACTCTTGAAAACAAAAAATCAGGAAATAGTGATATGATGCTAAAGATCAACTCAGCCAAACAACTAATGCGTTTGCTTACCTGTAACAAAATGGTCATCAGTGACCACTTCATCACTGGTGGACTGACTATTATAACTACATGTTGTAGCAATCTGCAAGTCTTCATTTTCAATTTCAAGTAGTACCTAATATAGTTTAATATTGTCATTAAGAACGAAGAAGCAAAATTAAAAGTATAACATTATAAAAATTTCCAGAACAAGGATAAGCTTTTCATCATATGACAAGTACAATAATAAGAAACTTACTACTGACTGGAATCCTTAGACACTGAATAATGCAAACGTATCAGTCAAAATATTGTTTTCTTGAGTAATAAATATTGGAGTATTTCCCCAAAAGCATAATATTTCTATGTGGCTTTTTAATATATTTTACATTTTGTCTTGGAAAAATGAATGTTTTGCATTTGGGACTTGTTTTACTTTCTGTGGAACTAAACACTATATTTATGCATTAATACTGTTATGCACATAGGGGAAGAACTAGTTACAGAGTAAATTTTTAAGAAGTCTATTTTAAAATAATGCTATGGGCACAAAGATTGCTATATTTCTTTCTTTGTTCTTTATTGGCAAGGAGTAATCTACTCCTGCTCATTTATCATCTGTTTATCACATGCTTGGGGCATATATTAATATTTGTAATGCAGCTGAAGTCACATAAATTGTGCTGTTCTAAACAATAGTCTTCTGAGAGCAAAAAATCATGGTTGCAAAAGTGCTCACTAATAAAAGCCAGACGACAAATTAAAAGTGATTAAATTATATACAGGTTTATGTTTTTTAAGAACTTCAGCAAGTTATTCAGTCAAATCCTATGAAAATATAAAAGAACTCAGGCTCATAACTCTTGATTTGTCTTTGAAACTTATAGACATTATTATGTTTACATTTTATATAAAATAATGGAATATATTAGGAGCAAGATTAATAGTAGCACATCAGCCTGATCATCATAAAAAGAATAAGATTAGAGAAGTTTAAAAGTGTTAGCATACTATTAGGATAATATTCTACAAATAATTAACAATATTCAGTTTTGTTTAATTTTGTTAATTTTTGTGCTCAGCATCTCAACTACTGATGCAGATAATTTATTCAAAATTTTAAAACTTATAGACATGGTGTATTACAGCTGATGTCCCAGTTCTAAAGAACTGCATATACAAACTCTTCTTAATACTTTATGGATAGTTTTACAGAAACAGAACTGAACAAATCTTGGTCTCCTTAGGAGGCCAACAAAACAAATTTAAGTTATCTAGATTACTTAATAGAATTTTGTTCACCATAAATATTGTTTAAATAGGGAATACCCTTTTTTTTAATTCTTCTGGATCTTCATTATATTCCAAAGCCAATTCTGCCAAGTAATCTGAAGCATGGCAGGAAACTACTCCATAAATGTTATCTAAAGAAGAAATGAATACATAATTTAGTACACAGAGAGAAAATCCCATATCAGTACTCAGTTCTGCTCTATACTGCTTAGCTACTATATTTCTTTACGCTAAAATAAAGCATTTTCTCCTTTAAAACTCTTAACCCCCACCCTTCCCAATTTTACTCAAATATATTTGGGAGTCATTCATCTACATTAAAAGCAGCAAATATGTGTAACTGGAACAGACACAATGATATTGTAAGAATCTGGTGACAGCAAATATGAAAGAGAATTCCAGAGCATAGAACACAGGAGAACATTTTCTGTGCAGAAAAATACAGTAGAATTTGTATCAGATAGGTCAAAAACTGAAAAAGAACTACAAAAATAATGAAAAAGTGTCCAGTACAAAAAAAAGGATAAAAAGAAACTTTTCTCAAATATCAAAACGTATAGACAATATGGAACTTTTGCTCACAAAGACCATTACACTAAATGAGTGTGAAAGCCAAGATGATGTGAAAAACTAGAACAGAACAGACAATGCCAGCTCTCTGGCATATAAACTATGAGCTTGGCTTCAGTCACAGAGCTGACACAGCACTATTGTTCCCAGTTACAAGGTCATTTCATTTAATGCTAGCTTGGATATCTCTAAAGACAGACTTTAAACACATCCTATGGTGTTCAGTTGTATCTGAACTCTTAACTTCAGCTCCTAGTGACTTCATTTTAAATTCTTATGAAGAGTCTGGGCCAGGTCCTGTTTCAGAGAGTGATCCTGCAACTTGCCTCGATCTATGGTTTAGCATCAGATGCGTTTTTAGAAAAATTCAATTCATACTCAGATGTTAATCCTAGAAGACAGCATTGCATGGTTTTATTCCTATTCAGCATGCATTCAGAAGCTGATGCAATAGATTTCACTGCTTGCTCTACTTATGAGTTTGCATTGTTTTACTGGTGATTGTTAGTCTACCTTCCACTGGCAAGATGAGGTACATCAATATTTTAACTGTGATCCCTGCTTACTTGTAGTTTCTTCATCTTCTAAGTCTTGCAGTATAAGCTTTTCAGCATCTTGATTTCTGCTCTTTATAAAGTTTAAATAGGAGAGAACTGATTCTGGCAAGTCATCTGAAATCTAGAAAAACACTTTATTTTGACGTAAAGTCTACATTTTAATCTCACAAATACATGACATGCAAGAATAGACTAATTTTGGCTTCACCTATAAAGCACTGATGGAGATTTAGTACCAGTTCCTACCAAAATTGTTCCAAATTCATACACTTTTTCCATTGTCTTATCACCCACTGCATAATTAATAATTCTCATTTTCAATTATGTTCTAATTAAATTTTTATTGGAACACATTTTAGCAACTTATCTTTCAGTATCTTCAGAAACATATTTCAATTAACATTTTCATTATAATTGTGTTGGACCAAGAAATTAAGGAAAAGGTTAAAACAAAAATTAACAAATACCTATGATGCACATGAAATTTTTCTTAAAAATATTCACTCTTCAAAAAATAAAAATTAGTTCTAAATTTACTAATGTTTAAAGTATGCATGTAAATCAGATGCTTCAACTTTCTTTATTACATAGATACTTCCTATTCAAAAGATTGTCTTTTACTGCAAGGATTTGGGAAAATGGACTGCCTTCTCTCAGATGTGTAAATTGTGGTAAACATTGCTGGCATTCAGTATGTCAGTGCATAAATAATTATCACTGATGCCTTTGCCTATCTTTATGTCACATCGAACATATGATTTATGGTCACATGTGACCAATATCATCTACCCTAATATCCTACAGATCAATCCTTTTGCTACGAGTCTGAAAGATTAAAATAACTGAAAAAGACCCAAATAACTGATGGGATTTCAGAGGAAAATCTTGCCCCAAAATGAGAAGTGATCCAAAAAAAGAGGATTTGAAGCACCAATTTATATGAAATTAGTATCAGGAAGTCTTAAAAAATAAGACAGTCTCTTGTAAGATTTTAAATGAAGAATCACTGGCTTATTCATCCAGATTTAATTTACTTCATTAGCTTTAATAACATCTGCCAGCTTCAGAGGATTCTAAAACAAATCATTATCTACACATCCGATTTTCTTACTTAAGCAGAATGCTGATATTCATCTCTTTTATTGTCTTGTCACCATTGGTGGTTACATTTTTCATGGAGCAATACTATTGAGACTACTTTTCAGAAGAAATCCTCAGGTTAGGTATGTCAGTTCATTCATCAGAGAAGGCTTCCCAACGCCCGTACTACTTTGAAGCAGAAATAGAAGCAGTTTTAGCCCACTGAATACTTACTGTCTCACTGTCACTCAAAGCGTCATCTGATACCTCTATCTCAGGATCATCTGCTTCAAAAGAGGAAACACTGATTCTGCTTAATTCAGTTTCTATTTCTTTTTCAATTCCTTCAATATCTTGTGACATTCTACTTTCCGCAGCGTCTTATCTGCTTTCAAAGCTACACAGAGAAAATATTAACTTTCAGCACTGCATGAACCAAAATGTAGAGGGTGCTCATTTAGCATAACTTTATTCAAACGTATTTATTGAGCAGTTGCCTTAAAACATGAAAAGGAATGTTTGTTCTGAACACCTCACTCCATACCAACAAGCAAAAAATAAGAAAAACATTACTTTGTGATAAGAGAATCCCCCATCTGTCTACCCCTCTAAATTTTGCAAGCGTTACCAAATTCGGATATTAAAAACCTCTGCTTGCTCTCTACTCCTTGTGGACAGTACCAGTGCCATGACCTAAGCCACACAAGAGGGTTTTTTTTCCATCCCTAACAGCTGCAAAGGAAAAAAAAAAGCTTCAAACAATACATATGAACAATTACAAAAAACCACTATGAATCCAGAAAGCACTCTAAGTTGGAATGATACAGAGAAAGCAGCAAGAAATGGCCTAACCCACACAAGTACACCACTTGTAGATGGATCCAGGCAGGAGGAGAAGGGGTCCCTTGCTGTCCCACTCTCCCTCTGCAACCCGCATCCCTCTCCTCACCCCTAGCCCCAGTTAAGGGACAGGGGAGGCAGCCCAGACCCGATCCATCAGAGGCTTTGAGCAGGTCCTCGTCCGCTGCTGGCTCCTGGAGCAGAAGAGACACGCTGAGCGCATCACAGCCGTGAAGGCGCGAAGCAGTTCTTCTCTGAGAGAAACTACACCTCCCAGAAGGCATCGGGAGGAAAGAGCCGCAGCCCACGACTACTTCCCGGAAAGACCGAGGAGCCACCCCTTTGCATGCTGGGAGCCGTAGTTTGCCCCTCAGGGCACACTTAGCCCTCCGGTCTCCACGATCTACTCCGTGTAGCCACTCACTTCTCGTTCAGCCGAGCTCTTACCGGAGACCCCGCCTTCCTGGCCACCTCCGGCGACCGACTGCCCCTCGGCCCTGAAATGCCGCAGCCCTCAACCTCTCCCGATCAGGCCCTCCGCGGGGACGACGAGAGCCCCGCCACCGCGCCTGTTAAACAGGGAGCGTCACCACGGCAACGGGGAGCAAGCGGCTCGGAAGGCAAGTGGGAGGACCCAAACTTCTCGAGCAGTTGGTGTTTCGCGCCGGTGCAGCGGCTGGCGGCTGCCCTCGGAAGGCTGCGCGTCGCGGTCGTCGGCGTGGCACGGAACACCTCGCAGCCCTTTTTTTCGTGTTTTTTTTTTTTTTTTACATTTTTTAAAAATTTATTTTAAGTAATGAACGGGAATTTAGTGTTCAGAATAAATTGGAATCGGCAATTAATCGGAAAATTAAAAAAAAAAGAATAAAAGCAGACCAAAGACAAAGTATAGTAAAGGTGGATTAAAATACAGTGCTTTTGCTTCATGTTTGCCAGGAGAACTCCAGAGGCGTGAAAATTGAAAAGCCGTCAGACATGCCTTCCGTGTTTATGCGTTGGAGCCGCGTCGTGGCTT
>NW_010529654.1:36236-48587 GCF_000687285.1 Phaethon lepturus
GGGGCGGCGGGCCTGGCCAGGCTGGAGGGGTACACGGGGACCGGCAGCTCGGCACGCACTGCTGCCTGCGCTGCGGGCAGGGAACAAAAAATAATAGTTAAAAAAAAAGTCAGAGAAAGGCACATACAAATTATTTGAGAGCTGGAGAAAATGTCCGGTCAGAGAATTAAAGATTCCACGCAATTCAGTCTAGCAAAAGTGGTAAGGGGCAGGGAGGGTGGAGACAACATCATTTTAGTGTGTAACGGTATTTATAGGGAGTGCATCTGTCCCTAAAGTCTGATTAGGCATACCAAGGTGCAAAGGCAGGTATAAGAGAAATATAAGAGCTGAAAGTTAAAGACATGTTTTACATAGAAAATGAGTACTTTGATGAGCAATCGGAAGGACCTGTCAAGGATAGCAGGTTTTTTTTTTTTCCATCTACCATCTTTAAAATAAACTGAGTATGTTTCTGAAAGACTAATGGATGTTAACTGCAAAATACTGGATTCAAGGGCAACCATTTACCATTTTCTTACTGGTGTTATGGATGAGTAAGACATTTAAATCTTAAAACAGTGAAAACTCATCCATTTGAAATCCACCCTGCGATGTCTCGTCCTTATGTAACCAGTGAACTTTTCAATACGGTCAAGTCTTCAAGCATTGAGTTGAATGTGCACTTGATACTTGTTTTGTAATGTGAGTTGCGCTGTGATCATGGTGACTGAAGACCACAGGCACCTTGTCATGCATTTAGCAAACAACTTTGCCAATAAAAAAGATGTTTCTGTAGGCCTGTCACCTGTAACCAGGAAGTCGGGGCCAATCAACAGAAGAAAACTTCTCTGTTGTAAGGATGTGGTTAAGTTTGACTTCAGGAAGAAACGTATCATTATGAGACTGTGCTCTTTAAGGTAGGATGGAAGTATTAAGAGCTGGTAAGGATTTTCTTCTGAAGTAACAATGTAGAATGTACTTTATTTTATAAAAATAATATTTCTATTTTTCAGATAAATAGTTTAAGGTAAACTGAATTATTATGATTATTGCTCAAAATAAAGCGTTGAAACAGCATAGTTATTACAATAACTATTGCAGATGCCAGTTTTCAATTGAAATATGTAACCATTCAGGGTTTTTTACTAGATGCATTGCACCAATGTTTTAATACATTCTGGTTCTGAAAATTCTGATGAAGTTTAATTACTCTTAAAAGTAGTGGATCTTCTTCAGGGAAATGCAAAACCAGTTACCTAATATAGTCCATTATCGATCCAAATCCACTGCAGAGCTAGTTTCAGAAGCTTATAGCTTCCTTCATTCTGTGATTCAGCAACAGAAGTTTCATAATCAAGACAGTGAGGATCTTGACAGGGCAGGCAAAGCTTGTGTGTGCTGAATCTTTTCTTCTAATCAGCAAATTTGTTACATATGTAACATATGTTTTGTATGTAAAATAAGTTGTTAACGCAAGATACTTTTTGACCGCAGAAGCTTCATCATTGTCATTTTTTTTCTGTTTTACAAATAACAGAAGACATAACTTCTTACTGTAATCAGTCTGTAGTAATTCTGACAGAAAACAAGAACAATTCCTTTCAAACAAATCATTTTGCATTAGAAAATGCTTTCTGATGAATATGCCTATGTTGGTTACATTCACGCGTCTGTGCATGTTTGCGTGCCTGCCTGCTTTACACATGAGAAGTGTAGAACAACTGCAGTCTACATTGCAGGAACCATCGTCTAACACTGCTGCTCTTTGATTCCTCTCAACTTGTACCGCAAAGCCAGGCAGACCAAAATGCCAGAGTATGTTTGCAGAAGCGGCAAGACAGGTGAAAGGGAATGTGAGATGGGGGACGAATGTATGAGTTTTACTCTCTGCAAAAATCTTGATAGGCCCAGAAGATACGATATCCAATTATGACGATAATAATAATAATGATATATAAAAAAAAAGTCCTGCATCAGAGAGTTTACAGTGCTAGGGGCCTTTCCTTCCAAAATATGCTAAACTACGCTCAAGATGTGAATGCCTATGTGACTTCACTGTGGTCGTGTTTACATTTACAAGCATTTGCAAGGGCGAAACAGTTGGTACTCAGGTTTTAATGCACATTTTACATGTATTTCAGGGGCAGTTGCTATGGACAGGCTGTGTGCTTGCACTTCTGTTGACCAAGGACCCATTTGCTATTGATGACAGATGTAGTGCATTTCTTGATTTAGTTTCATTTGAAAGGAATTCAACTTTTCACATCCTGTTACATTTGGGGAAAAAAAAAACAACAGAGGAAAAAAGTAAGTGGGTGTGACTGGGAGATTGAAAGGAATTCAACTTTTCACATCCTGTTACATTCCGGAAAAAAACAAAACAAAACAAAACAGAGGAAAAAAGTAAGTTGGGGTGACTGGGAGATTCACTTCAAAAGTGTAAAGTGTACTCTGGAGCTTAGGACAAGACAGTTGGTAGCACAGTTTGACAGTTCATGGCTTTGCTAGAACTATGTGCTGGATCGTATTGAAATCATTAGGCTGTATCTGCTATTTTCAACAAAAATTGAAGCAGGTCTTGTAGACAAAGGAGGGGTTATATCTTTACTATAGTTCTCCCTCTTTGTTTCAGCTGGTATTCCTAATAATAACTAAATTAAGTGTACTGAAGAATATAAGAACAAGTATGCCAGGCTATGTAACTCTTGCCATCTCTGCAATTTAAATCTTCCTACATATATGCTGCCTCCAAAAGTCTTTAGTAGTTAAGAAAAAAAGACTAAAAAAAGAAATACATGTGTACAATATAACATTAGAGGCAGTTGAGGTCAGACACCATCTTGATTCTTCTACTTTTGCTACTATTTTTTCTTCAATGTATCAGGTGACTGTTTAAATTTATACAGCATTATCTGAAGAAAATACATCCCATTGTAATTGATAAGCTTATTTATATCTGTTTCATATTGAACTGAATATATGATTATATTTTCAGCTGTGATTCAAAACTGAAAACAGAAGAATGAAAATAAGAGATAAAATAACAGAGAAATACTACTTAAATGTCTTCAATGGAATTTTCTTGGTAAAAAAATCTGTTTTTCTTATTTAGCAGCTTCAAATTAATTTTTTTAAAGTGTTTTAAATTAAAACAATAATCCTCCTTTTTTTCCAGGCTCTCAGTCTTATGCTTTTGACATTTGGCCTGTGGCTTTTATTTGACAGAAACAATTTATTCAGTTTGTTATGTGAGTATAAATAGATTTGGTTTTTTGTTTCAAATGATGGCAGGATAAAACAGAAACAGTGATAGAATTTTTTTTCACAAGGTGGCAGTATTGGATTGAAATGCATAGGTTATTTTTTTCTGTTGCATATATTTTCCATTATTAGACAGTATGATGACAATATGATCTCTCCATATAGATATTCCTTTTTCCCAGAGTGTCTATCAAATTATTTCACAGAGAAGTAAGTTTTGGGTCACATAACAGCATCTGTGCTCTTGAAGAGTTGTCTGCCTTGGCTATGCCAAGGACCATCAGTTCCCAACTGTTGGGATGGGAACCATCCAATACAGTAATTCTGGGATGAAGCATTTGAGATGGAAGTAATGAAAAACCCTGCTACTTTCCGTGTCTATGCCAAAATTGTTGAAGTGGAAAGGGGAAAGTGGCCAGTCACAAAAAGGGAGAATAGCATTGAATCTATCTGGATTTAATGAGAGCTATATCTATGTCCATGTAGGATTTTTACATGCGCTACTAATTTTTGGCAAACAGAAAAAATCTGTAAACTTGTAAATGTTCTCTGATTTCATTGTGAGTGGTTCACATTGTTCAACTGGGTATAATCTGTTTACATCTCATATCTTGTTACCATACTCTGAATATATGAATTTTTTTTTCTGTGACTGTAGGTAGCATAAGTAATAAAAATACCCTTTTCTCATTCTACTGTTTCCATCCTTTCAGTAGTGGCATTGCAAAGATTTAATTTTTTCTGGAATAACTTTTGTAAGTGGAAGTCTCTAACAGAACTGATGGTATGAATGCACTGTCTTACAGTTTCTTCAGGCAAGAACCAGCTAGTGGCATATATTTCTTGTATATTACTTGGAATGGGATTTGCTATTACTTTTACATCAGCCATGGGATTCCTTGGAAGTGTTATGGAAAACAAATGTCTACTAGTTACAGTAAGTGTAAATCAGACTCCAACTTTCTCCTAAAATGAAAGGGAGTTTTGTGTGCGTGAAAACTGTGGTCCTGTCTTGATGTTGTTATTTCCACATACAATGCTTTACAAATCTGCTGATAGAAAGATATTTTTAGATAAAGTCCTGGCTCAAATGAAATCTGAACAAAACTGAAGATCCTTACATACCACTGCATGAATGTTTTCAAAGATTTTAACCACTGTATTTATTAACTTAAGAGTTTTTAAAATTAATTTAGTATTGAAATTATGCAAAGTAACTGTCTCTCAGTATGTGCTCACATGCTTAGGATATGCTGGAGAAATAAAAGCCTGCCCCGAAACATTTCAGGTTGAAGGCACAGGTAGCTACAGTATGGCTACAATATCGAAATGGAGAGTATGATGAAAAAGCTGTTACCTATGTAGACCTACCTGGATACTCCATATTTATATACAATTCCTGCTTTTTAAGGGAAGAACGCTTTGGTTTCTGAAAAATTACACTAGAACTGTACATTCTTATGATCACTTTGATTACGTTTTTTCTTTTTTCTTTTGTTTATTGTCACCCTTTTTGAGTGATCTGTTTTAGACTATGTGAAGGCTGAAGCAGAGAACTGTTCTACTGGTTCATTTGTTAAGCACTACAAATACCAATTGGCACAGCAGTGAGAGGAGGCCAGGTGCTATAAACAGGAAACTTCTTCCTTCTTCCTTCCTGCTGCTGCCCTAGGCATGTAGTGTTTGCCTCAGAATTTTTTAGATGATGAAAGAGAAAGAAATATGTCATTTCCAACTTCCACTTCTAGTATCACAATATGTAGATACTGTGATGAAAATTTAGTCTCACTGAAAAGGAACAAGCACAACTATCTTTTTGGTTTGTTTGTGCATCTTGTAGCTCAAAGGAGTCCTTGGCTAGGCATGAGACTTAGGTACCATGATGATTCAAACAGGAAATAACAAAATAAGTGTTTTCTTCAGTGAAGCACAGCCGTTTAACAGCAGCTTTTGTTTTTCACTTCCAAGAAAGTTGTGGCTTCGTCTTTAGGCCCAAAACAGTGAGTTGTGCTTTGCCTGAAACCTGCCTCTTAGACTATGATGTCACTTTCTGGGGGTTTCTAGAAAAAATATTTCTTACTTTTGTTGGAATGACTCTAAATAATAATCATGAAGTATTATACATGAGCTCTTGAATTTTTTTGCATTGCCCACTTGTTCAATATTATGTTTTTACATAACTTAGGGGTTTTTTTTCAGTATATGAGTTTTCAAATCCTGTTGTTTGTCGCCCAGATGACAGTATCAGTGCTGATATTCATGAAGAAAGAAGAGGTATGTAAATAAATTATGTGAGACTGCTGATAATTTCAGGATAATTTCTTGCAATTAATTAAAAAAAAAGTAATAGTTCGCACTGAATGCTCTATCATCATTTGTTTGAACTTGAGTATTCTACATGTCAACCAGGCATAGCAGAAGATGTGGAAAACTTCCATAGTTGTAAAGGGGAGTGCATGGAAATATATTTCCAGTTTTTCCACTGCAACAAAGCATACTCTTCTTGTTCAGGAATGTGGAATCAACAGTGTAAGGGACAGCTTTATTCCTTTTTGAGGGATGACCCAGAAAGTCCCTCTTTCCTGGACATCAGTAGAGGTAGGAGAAACCATGTGTCTGCTAGCAGGTGATAACAGTAGTCTGCTGTGCAATTGATAGTAGGAGTCATTGGTGTCATGACATGCAAAGTATACTAATGAATTACTAACTTTATTGTTTGAGCCTGTATTTTAGGTCCAAGCAGAGTTCTAGTATAAGGAATATGTATCTTTACTTTTAACAACAGGAAGAAACAATAAATACCAAGGTGTTGTCACTAGTAACTGTACTGTTTTGAAGCTTTATTCAGTCATTTATTTTTCTACATACAGCAACTCCAATAGATTGAGCACTCCTCACACTTTTATGAGCACTCCTCACACTTTTATGTGGAAGGTAATCTGTACTGAATCCATACTGGTTTGGCCACTCCCCTATTCCATAATTCCAAATCTATGGTTTGAGAAAGCCTCCCATGACACTGGTCTCATAAGGTTCATGCAGTTCTCCAACTCCTGCTGCTGTTCAGGCAGGGTACAGCATGAATAAATCATGTTTTCTCTATCAAAGTGAATCTGTATCATCAAGATTTCATCATTAAATGTTAATTCATAATGATGGAGTCCTCCCTGTTTTATATGATGGTTTTACATATTGAAAGATTTGAACTGTCAGGAATGATGCATTCTGGAGTCAGCTATTTGTGCTAGGAGAACTGGTTGAAAGATTGCAGTTAAATTTATTTTATATAAACTGTAATTGCACTTGATCTCAACCTTAATTAAGTGTTGCTGAAGTATAATAAATGATGGTAACAACATCATTCACTGTGCAAGCTTTTGTATTTTGTTTTTAGCATGGCTGTAGCAAGGGGAATAAGTTGGAGAAGCCTCATTTTTTTCTTGTTTTGTAATGAAACCTTTCAGTGGCCTGGAAGTTCTCCTGTGCATGTATTCCCTGCTACACTCTATATAATCACATTTTTTGTGATCAGCTTGTCCACTTCAATTACTGTTGAAGGTGTATTTTAACAGTCTCTGCAAAAATGCCTAATTTACAGCCAACATGATCTGCTGACTCCCCTAGCCCAAAGCAATACATGTCCTGGCCAGATTGTATGGTGCTCGCACAAGTTTGTATCACATTAAGTGTAGAATCAATTTTTGGTTATGCTTATAACTTCATGGTGCTATGCTTATTAAAAATAAGTATTAGAGGTAGGATTTAGTATTTCAGGAAAGATCAGGTGCATCTAAACTATGTTTCCTGGCTCTTCTGGCTCCATTTGGGCTAATCGCCTTGTGTCTGCCTGTGCTATATATGTGATTTGGGTCACTTCATTTATCTTCCCCTTTTGCTTTCAATTTTCCTATTAGTGCAATGGCTATGACACGTCTTAGATATTTTGCAAATTGATTAGAATGCCGCTGCTTGCAGGTAATCCTAGAAGAAACCTGAATATCAATAAAAGATCAAGGATTGTACTATCCATCCACACTCTTATCAATCTGCATATATCAAATGCTATAAATATTTATGAACAGGTCCACAATCAATGGAACAACAGAATTGATGAAGTTATTTCTGAATACGGGAATGAGAGCCTGGCTGAGCAGGAACCTGTGTGGAACATTCTGAATGCTGTGCAGCACAATGTAAGGAAAAAACCCCCACAAAATATCATGACCAAAAATACTGCATCAGCCAAAAATGTATATGCCAATCAGAACTTATGTTAAAAGAACAACTCCTTTAGTAAAGGATTAATTTTTCAAGATCTGCTGCTAATATCTGATGTGGGTGGTCAGATTCATTTATGTTATATGGATTATTAAGAATTAGATTATGCTTTTGAAGGATTTGTCAGTGTATGTAGGAGCAGACAATTCTGGTCACTGAAGTTTACTGCAGCTGAAAAAACAATGGATTTCCTAATATCTTCAACAGTGGTAGATGTTGTAAAACACTTGGTCTGCTTAGGTCTCAAGACTGACCTCAACCATGGACAAGCAGCTATGAGGTCAAAACAGAGCTACTCTCTGTTGCACTGAGACTCTCTCAGAAATAATGTGACTTAAAGCCTCAAATGAGCTTGCAAATCAATACTTACAGCACACGTACTTAATTATTATTCATAATAATTTTTGTGGCCTGGCAGGATGTAATTTGTTTCCTTTTCCAGAAAAGTTCTTTAAAGCATTTGTATGGGATCAATTAATTTGGAAGTTGTTAGCAGTATTTTTGACCAGTGGCCCGCTATCCAAACTTCAAATTAATTCTGCATCGTGAGCTTTTAATTACAAACACTACAGCTGAACAGTTTAATGTGGTTTAATATGCCTCTGTAGACCAGCTGTGAGTCCCTTAATATGACTTCTTGCAGAGGTGAATTACATAGCTCTTGACGAACATGGAAGATAATTTATGATTCCAGATAACTCACAAAGCATATATGTCTAGACTCAAGATTACAAATGCATATTTAAAATCTGTTATTTGAAAATCCATCCTTCTCTCATTGCATTCATGATTTCTCTAGTGATTAATGGTGACCGCATTATGTCAATGGTGCGGCTAGACTATGTGCTGGTATACTTGAGATTGGTTGTACTGAACTGTTGTGCGAGCACAGTTTTCAGCAAAGCTGCCTACATACCACCTACCCTGGTGGGTATGTTTAAATTGTGGCAGATCTCAAAGTCCTGTGGATATTTTGCTGTTGATATCTAAGGCAGTTAAAATATCAAATCTGCCATGGTGAACTGTAACCACACTTTTGAATGAAACACTGCCATCCCCAAGTTTTATGTTACATGCTTCCAGCTCTTTACAATATCATTGGCATATGCTTTTACAGAGAAAGGACTGTTTTGGTTAAGTTATCTAATTTTTCAAAATACAGAAGCAGTTTATCTTGGATTGATTCAAAACATGAAAATGAGATGTTTTTGTTTAGCATCTCTGAGCTAAAATATGACAGACTTTTCATCTCACAAAACAATTGAGATATTTCTGAAGTTTCATCCTGATTCAGAATGAAAAACTGCTGGAATTTCCTACGTGACAAGAATTCCATTCTCCAAGGTGTTTGATGGTTTGATTTGGTTTTGTGTTACTGGTATTGAAACAGGTTATTGTTATGAGCTAGCTGATGATTCATTTGAACAGGGCATGGTATTTGCTTTGTGCTTCAGGTTTGGACTATGTGCTCACAAGAGATCAATTGTTGCTAAAACACAAGTTTGAATAGGGAGACTTTCTAAAGTTCTCTTTCTAAGAGTGGAGAATTTTTGCAAATATGATATTAGAAGTGACAAAGGAATAACTGAAATTATTCAAAATCTGGTTCTTATCTAAGTTTCTAGATCAGATTAAAACAAAATGTCTGTGGTTTTATATTTATTGAAGTATGTTTTATAAAATCTGTCCTCATTTACTGCATTCAATATGAAACAAAATTCATTATGTTGTTTCCAATAATGTGTACTTTTCTTCTTCTTTTTGTTTTACTTCACAGTGAGCACACCCTTTATATAGCTTACTGCTTACACACGGTTTCCACACTGAAATTACTTTGGAAGGTTAAGGGTGACAGTCAAAATGTTTTACTTTAATCTGGGTTTGCATTTTTTTCTTTTTTCTGTTTACATATGTTCTAGAATAATTTAGAATCTAAAAGAAAGTTCCTTTCAAAAGTATATTTTAAGATCATATTGTTCTTAAGTCTGTACTACCCAGTGCATATCATGGGAAAAGATATGTACACAAGGGTGAATCATCCCCCGTGGAAATCTCTCTCTGCTGAATACAGAGGGAAACCACCTAGCTAATGTAGCTAGCACTTATTGGGGTCAAAGTTCCTCTGTGTGACAGTCTTTATAGGTGTTGGAGTTACCACGTTACAGGATTTCTATTCTAGATGCAATGCTGTGGAAGATACAATGTCACACAGTGGGAAAGGAATAAAAACAAGGAAAACAGTACTCAGATCCCATGTTCATGCACAAAATCCAGTCTGAAGAAATGGTTTTGTGATGTTCCAAGTAATTCAACATACAGTATGGTAAGAAATAAAAAACTTGTCTTAAAGAATGTAATTTTTGCTATTAAATGGACTTTGGAAAAAAATATACAAAACATGTTTTCCACCAAGGCTTGGCTTACAAATGCCAAAGTATTAATAATATTCATTGTTTTGTCTCAGGTCACTCTGAAACCTTGGTTTTTACTCATTAGGTGTCAGTCATGTAGGCAGTTCTAAATTAAGGATACTTCAAGAAAACAAGAGTTATGCCTGATCAATATCACAGGGACATTTAGTAGTGGTTTAAGAAGTAGTAAGCATCTTGGCATTCAGAAATCCATGCTGTGCAAATCAATGATGTCAATGGAAAGTGAGAGCATATAAAAAGTATACAGTACATTTTCCACTTGTAATTACTGTTCATTACTTACAGAATGTCAGCAATGTCTCTACCTCCTTGTATCATCTGTTTCCAGAGCATCTCCAATACTTTATAGGATAAGAGGAATGAGCAAGGCATTGAAATATGGGATGTGTTTCCTGAGACCAGTTCATGTTAGCATTTACATGTCTTTATATCAAGGGACCAGTTTGCATAGGACCATCAGATACCATGACCTGAGCTGGAGCAAAGTCATACATACTATTCTCTTCTCTAAACCCTTCAGTGTTAACGGGACTATCCAATGAGAAGAAAAATTCAGGGCAAAAGTTATTTCTTGACAATGCAGGACAGTAAATAATAGAAAGGATGTTGTCAAATGACATGTGTTATTTTCTTCCTTTGCTCATCAGTTTGGAATTGTTCCCTGTTTCTACAAACCCTTGTCTTTGTTACAAGATCACTTCAAAGTATAGAAAGCACTTATTTATATGTTTTATTATATTTATAGCTATTTTAAGCTATACAATGATGTATAATTTATTTTAAAAAGCAATATAATAAGCACAGACTGTACTCTGGAAAATATGCACATCCATTTGAGGATGCATAATGCATGAGAATCAGTGAAAACTTGAAAATATTCTTTAAAGAATTTTCTTGTAAGGCAGTCTCTCGGTTATACTTGCAAAAAAGCAAATTCCCTTTTAAGTCACGAGCTCTGGAACATTTCTGTGCAAAAATATAAGATTTACTTAAGAACAATCTGTTTAGTTCAGATAACTTAAAAGATGCTATAGCTAACTGTCTGCAGTACACATTACTGATGTATTTGCTTTCTGTCAAGTAACTATCAGAACCCATCATAACATGCAGAAAGTTCTGTTCTATATATTTTATAAGTACAATCTTATAAAGATGTAATATGAATTCAAAAGTTGAAATTATTTTTCTTGAAATCTATTCATCTGTACTTGCTTAGGGATGTGAAGAATATTTCAATACGTGGTTTGAAAACAATGTTTTGATCTTAAGAGCAGTTACTATAAGTCTGCTAATTACACAGGTAAGAGTACTTTTAAGCAAAAAAACACAAAATATTGATATTCTGCTGGGGGTAAAAATCAGTTTAGTGCCATTTGGCTTTGGCATGCTCTCTGAAATTTTGTAAAGCTTTCCATCAATTTTAATTAGAAGTAAGATCAAGCACTGTTTACCAACAAACTCCCATATGTTCAAGCACCATCACAGATGCTGGTGTCCAAAATTTGTTGAATGAAACATTTGACCTGACTTGTGAAAGCGAACAGCACTGAAGGACAGGAAGCAGTTAAAGAGAATCTGTGGAGCAAAAGACCTCTTTTGTCCTCTGCACAGAACTCAGTCCATGAATATGCTGAATCAAACAATACAAAATCATTAAACCCCTCTCCCCACATATCTAAGAGGAAATCTTATTGGGTAAAAAGGAATAAAGCTTTCAATATCAAAACAAAATCATATGAATAATGGGAACAAAAATTGATTGTTCACTCTGCAGACACTCTGAAGGTTGTGTACAATCAAGGTGTCCAAAGTTTGTTGAATGAAACATTTGACCTGACCTGTGAAAGCGAACAGCACTGCAAGGACAGGAAGCAGTTAAAGAGAATGTAAATCTGTGGAGCAAAAGACCTTTTTTGTCCTCTGCACAGAACTCAGTCCATGAATATGCTGAATCAAACAATACAAAATCATTAAACCCCTCTCCCCACATATCTAAGAGGAAATCTTATTGGGTAAAAAGGAATAAAGCTTTCAATATCAAAACAAAATCATATGAATAATGGGAACAAAAATTGATTGTTCACTCTGCAGACACTCTGAAGGTTGTGTACAATCAAGCAGGCAAAAGGACTTTTGATAATATCTAAAATTGTGAGGTTGAAAATTAGATTAGGTCATTTTTACTCAGAGAATTAAAAGTGTGATCTATTTTACCTATTCCATATGTACTACCTTCCCATACGGGCATGTAGTAAAAACATTCTGGCTATAGAGTGGGCCAGTTCAGGAATGAAAATGTTTCTTATTCGTACTCACCTAATCCTCACTAACCTAGTGTATGAGTGTCTCGTGATCTTCAATGTACTATCATTGACACCTTTTTGTCAGATGGGAAAGA
>NW_010529654.1:48625-56425 GCF_000687285.1 Phaethon lepturus
GTTATCCCCATTCAAGAGGTTAAGACCAAGGATCATAGAAGCATAGAATCATAGAATCATTTAGAGTGGAAAAGATCTTTAAGATCATCGAGTCCAACCATATTTGGATTCATAGGGCACTGAAACACGTAACAGTTAACTGAATTACGTGCCACCTGAAATAGATTTCAAGATACTTCTGTGGATATTGGCCTAAGTGACTACCAGGAGGTCACACAGCAAGCCTGTGCCAGATTAGAGAATTTGGCTTGTGTCTTCCAGCACATGTCCTGACCATTCTTCTTTATATCCTTCTGTACTGTCATTCATAAGAGCCAGGTTAGCAATCAGATTGACTCAGTCATGAGTGAATATCAACACTTTTTTTGTTGTTTTTAACTCACCCTTTTTCCTTTCTCAGATATTTTTGATCACAGTAACTGGTCAGCTATTTAGAAACATCCGAAGGAACAGTATTTGGCCAAATGAATCATGAATCTTCTGAGCATTGCTGTGGTGCAAGATTATCTGATTTATGCCTGTGACAGTCAACGAAATTACTTCCACTAAAATTTGGATCGGGCTCTACATATTGTAATCACTAGGATATTAGCATTTGGGCTTTAATATGTTTGTTTGTTGTTCATGGCTATGGATATGGTAGTATGCTACAAAATTATGTGTGTTATGTGAAATACTGTGCTCTTTAGTAGCTGGTTAATAAAACTTCCTGATAAGATGAGTATTAGTTTCCTGAGTCTCCCAAACAACTCGTTCAGAGTGTTGTAAATAGTACAGTATAGTAGCCTGCACTTTGAAACAGAAGGAACCTTTATCAGGTTAGGTTTTAGCAAAAAAACATTTGCTAAACATTGCTGATACTTCCAGTCGAGAAAAAACATTTGCTAAACATTGCTGATACTTCTTCAGGTCTTTACCTTTCCTTCCAGTCCTTCTCTGTTTTGTCCTTGTCTCTTGTGCAATTTAATCTCCAAAAATTTCACTGTCTCATAATTATTGGTTTCTTATCAGCTCCTTTCCAAGAAATGTTGTAGTAAACATCTTTCATTCTTGCTGAATGGCTCTTACCATTCATTTAATCGAATGGCTTCAGTGGGTTAGGTGGAGTAAGCTTGAAGCCCTAAAACATTCTTTATTCTCTGAGCAGTGAAGTGACCTGGAATATCTTGAGGAAAACTGAGGAAGGTGTTACAAGTGTGGGCTGTAGTATCGTTAATTATTTTTTGTCTAAAACTTCCCATTTCAGTAATCCATTTTCTGATGCTTATACATTTGGTAACTTATTTAGTCTAAAAAATTTCCATTTCATGTGCCTGGCACAGGCTGAATTTCTTATTTAGAAAACTTTAAATAAAAGAAATGTCTCAATTCAGAGCTGAATGGTGTGCTTGGAACAGAATCTGAATTCTAAACTTGTATTTTTTGTTCTGCCACAAGCAAAAACGTAAGGAACATGGCAATGAAGTCTGTCATCCCACTCAAAGGTTTATCTGCATTAAGAATGGCAGATACCTGTTACCTTGATGTCTGTGATGGTTTAAGAGGTTTTAATCTTGTTATTGATGTAATTCAGTCTAAGAATACAATCTGAGGAGGATATTAAATAATAATAATAAAAAATAGTTTTTTTCGGTAATCTTAATTTTGCAATTTACAGAGTACTTCAGAAAATTATGATCAATAATCTGAATTTTATTTCATAAATATAATTCTAAAATATAAAGATAAGCTAACTTCACTGTTACAAACATTACATTTTAAAATCCCAACAGTCTGGTAAAATAACAGAAGCTACTTTTTCATTACAAAGTAGATCAATTTCATTGAATAGGTCTGTGATACAGAGTAGGATATAAGAACTATTTTTCACTTACTTTTTTCCATGCATCTAATATTCAACATGGAAACTAAATACGGAATCATAAAACCATACAATAATATAGATTCAAATGGGCATCTGAGCACTACATAGTCCAGTCCCCTGCTCAAAGCAGGTCCACTTAGATCAGGTTGTTCAAGGCCGTGTCCAGGTGAGCGTTGAGTATCTCCAGGGGTGGATATTCCACAATCTCTCTGGGCAACCTCTTCCAGTGTTTGACCACTCTCACAGTGAGAATCTTTTTCCTTCCATCTGACTGGAACTTCCCATGTCACAGCTTGTGCCCTTTGCCTCTTGAACTACCACTGTGCACCTCTGAGAAGAGCTGGCTCCATGTTTTCCACTCCTTCTCAATATTTCTTAGAAGCCAGCCTTAAGATCTCTCCTTAGGCTTCGTTCTTCCAAGCTGAGCAAACTCAGTTCTCTCAGCCTCTCCTCCTATGTCATGTGCTCTGGACTACTAAATATTTTGGGGTTCCTCTGCTGGAACTGCTCCAGTATGCAAATGTCTTTCTAGTACTGGGGACCACAGGACTGAATGCATTGCTGTCTCACAAGAGAAGAATCATTTCCCTCAGCCTGTTGACTGCACACCTGCTAATACAGCCCAGGATGCAGGTGGCTTTCTCTGCTGTGAGGGCACGCTGCTAACTCATGTTCAGTTTGTTTTCTAGCAGGAGACCCAGGTCCTTTCTGCAAATGTGCTTTCTCCCCATTTGGCCCCCATGCAAACTGTACTGCTGCATGGGGTTATTTCATCCCAGATGTCTTTACTGAATGTCATGAGTTCCTTGTCAGCCCATTTCTCTAGCTTGTCGAGGTCCCACTGAATATCAGCTCTGCCCTCCAGATTACTGACTGTTCTTCGTACAAGTTGCTATTATTTGCAGAGCTGCTGAAGGCGCAGTTCATCTAATCATTCAAGTCATTGACAGAATTGCCCCCAGTCTTGGTCCTTGAGGGTGGCATGATTAACCAGCCACTACCTTGACTTTATACTGCTGATCACAGTCCTTTGAGCCTCCTAATAGTCCTCTTACCCTGTCCATGAATCATCACTTTGTCTATAAAGATATGATGGGAGACCATGCTGGAGGCCTTGTTAAGGTACTTGGTGGCCATTACTCTTTCAAGTCCTACTAAGCCAATCATCTCATCATAGTAGTTAATCAAGCATGGTCAGACATAATTTGCCCTTGTTCTCAACGTCTGGAGTTCTTCATGTGCTTGGAAAAAGTTTCCAGGAGGATTTGTCCCATAATATTCCAAGAGTGTAAGGTGAGTGACCATGCTGTAGTTCCCCATACCCTCCTTCTTGTCCTTTTTGAAGATGGGTGTGATGTTTGTTTCTCTGCAGCTATCAGGAATCTCCCCCAAACACCATACCCTTTTGGAGATGATAGAAGGTGGCTGCTCAGTGATATCAAACAGTGATACTCTAGCTTCCTGTACCATGGGTTATTCTCACCTCCATTGCCCATACTAACCTTCTGCCACACATGTTCAACTTCCTGCACATCAGCACGGATAGTTCTTGCACTCTGGGGAGGTCGTCCTAGCAAATCAGCCAGCTCTTTGGGGCACCTTTGCTCTCCATGATATTGAAGAGCAATATTATCCTGCTAAGCAGATACCTGAGCAATCACTTGCTCACTTATTTTAGGAGTTTGAAATCCACAGTCTCATCGTCATTGCAGATGAGACCCTTGATCTTTGCATTTCCAAGCAGTTCCTCCTTGTTTGTGAGTAGCCAAACCAGCAGATCATCTTCTTTAGCTGGATTGCTGATCACCTGCATCAACCCAGTATTGTCAACACACTCCAGAAATCTCCTGGATTGCTTGCAGCAAGCCTTATTAGCCTTCTAGCAGATGTCGGGTTGTTCGCCTGCGTGTAAGGGCCAGCAACCACGAGGCTTCCTCTTTCAGTTGCCTAAAGAAGACTTCGTGGACTTCACCTTCTTGATCAAGCAGTCTCTGGTAGCTACCTACTGTGACAGCACCTGCATTGGTTTGTCCTCTGATCCTTCCCCATAAACTCTCAACTGGCTTGTTAGCCCCTCGAAGGCAAAGCTCTGTGCATTCTTCCTGAGATATCAAGTCAAGTTGGCAGGGGAGTGCCTCCTTCCCTCCAAGAGTGATATTCTCAGAAAACCAGAATACTACAGTCATTGTGAAGTAGCTTCTGCAGATAAACAACTACTTCTATTCAGTCCATGTGAGATGGTTCTTCACTAGTCTAGTGCAGTAAATTGCATCCAAATCTAATAAACACCTATTCATGTTTCACTGATTTGTTACACTTAAAATAATTACTTATGCTCTCCCCCTGTTTTAAAAGGATATGAAGAGTGGGATAATCTGGGTAAATGCAGCCATGTAAAAGCTGGACAAGTATTCTAGCGCATGTGGGGAGTAAGGTACTCCTGTAGAGTAATTCATTCTACTTTTCCTAGGTACGTATTATAGAATTCTGTCCTCTAGAAGTACCTTTATTTTTCTGGTTTGAGTGGGAGCCTAGTTGCACTAGCTTATACTTTCTGCAACTTGAAATAGCTGACACTAGATTAATTGGATCCCACTTTAATATTATATAGTCAAGAATTCAGAAGGCCTCAAATAAAGTCACATGTGGAATGTGAATTTGTTCCTAATGTATCTGTATTATAAAACAGTTGTCAATTATGTGCTTACATGCTGGCTTTCCACAGTAGGCTAAAATCCAAATTCTGTAAAAATGTACTGTGGTCTGTACCCAAATATTATTTTAGGATGAATAGAAACAGCTCTATTGTCCTCAGTGACAATTTGGTATGCCCAAGTGAGAGGAGAATGTGCTTCAGTATGTAAGAAAATACTACAAAATACCTACTAAGACCTGTCATCAACATTCACAGTAAAATGTACATACTGGCTGCTAAAATCTCCAGCAAGCACACAGATAATTTGATAATAGACATATGTGTGTATGCAAGAAGATTACATATAAAATTGGCAATACTGCCACATATGTTGCTGGTGCTTAACAAGCATAACTATAAAAATATCACTATTAATTTAATATTTAGTAAAAAAGAAATAAGAAAGAATATAGGAGATATTTTTTAGGATGGAAAGTTTTTTTTTTTAATGTTTTGAGATATGAAAATGGAAATAAGTATTTGCCAATTTGTGCAGTTCTGATAGGTGTACACTAGAGGACACAGGGAGCTTAAGAATAACACAGGACATATATAAAAATAAACATAAGATTTACAAAATGCCATAACATACACACCTTATACATAGTCAACACTTTAAGACATATTGAATAAGTCTGAAGGTGATAACCATGTGGCACTGCACTGTCGGAGACAATGATGTCCAGAGACAGTGTGCTTCAAAGGAATGGCATGGGAAACAACTCATGGTAGCTATGTTAAAGCTCAATAAGGTAATGAGTGGATCCAATTCAGCTAATTTAGAAGTTAGATCTCCAAAATTAGGAGATGTCCCTAAAGGGATTATTGGTGTGGGAGTGCAGGGGGAAATCATAACTGCATGAATTCCCTATACAAATAGGTACAGAGAAAACAGAGACTGGTTACACAGTCACTTTCACGTGGCCTAAAAGCACACTCCTGCTAAAGAGATGGTGCCACTGTCTTCATGTTCTTAGGCTAGCTCCCACCCCTGGCTGGGCGCTGGCACTGGTACCCATGCAGCTTTGTGGGGAACTGGTCCAAGGTTCTGACTGGTCAAAAAAATAATTCCAACAACAACAAAAAATTGTTTAGGGTTTGTTTGGGTTTGTGTTTTTGTTTGTTTGTTTTGTTCTTTGTTTTGTTATTTGTTTTTTTGTTGGTTGGTTGGGGTTTTTTGGCCAATACTTAGGCAGTGTAAAATATGTATACATTTCGGGGGTTGGAATTTTTATTCTACCTCTCTGTACATAGTGTCCTAGCCCCTATGTTAAAATAAGGCTCCCTCTTGCTTTCTTAGAATCTGCCCCGTCATATTATGTGTCTGGATGCACCATGGTTAAGCTTCAGTAAAAGGACACCAAGTGCTCTCACTCACAATGTCTCATGACTTGAAATTTCAAGGTGGGTTCAACCTTTTGAGGAGAATGAGACTGAAAACTCATGTTTCCCATCCCTGTAATCAGTTCTCCAATTATTGTAACATTACTAAGGGGATAGAATCACTGTCAGTATTACATCAAACAAGTAGTCACGGTGTTCACTCTGACTAACATTTGGGGAATTCTCCGAGGGGCTTAAGGAGAATTCAGGTGGCTCTGAATAAATCCTACACTGCTTGGTTTAGACTTGAATTTTTATAGAGCTACAGGTAGAAGCTAGATTCCACGTACCAGTGAAGCAGGCACTTTGAAACTGGATAGTGACTGAAGCTCCCAGAAAATTTTTGGGCAAGGTAGGGAGGCACAAATGAACTATATGTCTGCCTACATGGTTAGGTAGTCCTGGGGAAACAGTGGTGTGAATGCCACCTGGTTATTTTGTTTTCGTATTCTGAAAGAAGTAAAAAATATAATTACTTGGTTTGCACTTGTATCAACACACTGCTCAGCTCCTGAAAACAGAATCTGCAATTCCCACAGGACATTTGTAATTTGTGTTTGGTACTTACTCAAAGCTAGTTTAATGTCAGTTCTTCTGTGAATGTCATGTGTATGTTCTGAATGGGAAGCTCCCGTAACACTACAGACAAAGCGACTCCAGCACAAAAGTCATGGGGAACAGGTTCAGGTATTTTAAATATTAGTTTGGGCTAGAACAGATGGGATGATTTCAAGAAGAAATTGAGAATCCAAGAATTTGAGAATCCAAACTCAAAAGAACAGGACAGATTTGTCTAGGATTACAAGCTCTTCGTAATGAAAAATGGAAGCCACTTTTTCATAGAAGAGTACTAGCAGTTAGGACACTATCCTCCATCAACAACAACAACAAAGAACACCTAGCATGAAAATGTAAAAGTAAGGTGTGAACAGATTTTTTTTTAGAGTCAGAGTTGCTAGCTTTTTGAACAATCCCTAGACACGCTCCTGTTCCCTGTTCTTATAAAAACATTTAGAATTCCAAAATTAATACAGTAAAGAATATCCTTTTTGCTTTAACAGTTGTAGTGACATTTACATATGATCCCAGTGATCTAATGATATTGCAAAATGAGGAGTGACCTTTCTTTCTTTAAAGAACATTCTTAAGCCTAAATTATGCTAAATACACATACAGGCAGTCCTGCATAATGCTTTGATCACAGAACTTGTGGAATTTATCCCTTACAACAATATGGTGATTTGAATGATTCGTATATTTCATATTTTGTGAAACAAAGCTTCCCAGCTAGACTCCTACTATGTATTTTCCCTTGGAAATAATACATGTTTATATTTCAATTTTCCCCAGTCTGAACTCTTTTTCAAGTAAATCAAATTTGTTTACTATTGACTTAAATAAAGAGTTTCCAAAGACAAAGGATCAATGTTTAATTCCAGATCAACTGGATAAAGCATTTCAATACCCTGAAAAGATGTGATTTTTTTTCCCCTGCAAATTACTGGAATTTGGGGCTCCTTAAACGATCTTTTAAAATACTTCTGTCTGCAAATCAGTGTTTTCATGCACTGGCAGTTTCAAAATCTTAAACTACTGGAAAGTAACTATAAAATTAGCTTACAGTAAGTGTTGTCTTTTATGTAAACATATTTTACACTTTAGCTGTATTTTAATTAAGGCTTTTAATAGTCTTAGAGTGTTCTAATTCTTAGGGTTTGTTAAATGTGAGATAATACTTTATTTATTTCTTAAAGTGCTAGATTCTCATGTGAGAACAGTGGCTTTCATTAAAAGTTCATGTGTAGTCCTCCTGGCTGAAAAGAAAAGCTTACAATAAAACATTATTTTAAAATAATAG